>NC_142600.1:45385175-45685175 GCF_041222555.1 Hakea prostrata
TCACCCCGGTGATGAGTGACCGAGACTACCCAAAGAAGTATGGTGCTATGACTTAAAGCATGTCTACCATAGATGACCAGCATACTTAGAATAATGTCATATTGCATTATATGCCTCATATCATCTCGCATCATTTTATGATTATCTTGTGGTTTATATGTGGAGGGATAACTTCCTTGCCGAGTTCTTTTGAACTCATTCCTTTTTCGTTGCAATATTTTGTTAGGCTACTCTACAGGTGATTTCTCCGATGGTGCCCTCCCCGAGACGGACCCGGATACCTCATACTACTATCCGGAGGCTGGCTACATCGAAGACTTCGGTGACCATACCGAAGAAGATCACCCGGCGTACTGTGGTTAGCCCCGGAGTTGTATGGGAGCAGTCATGTTGGATCTCCATGGTCCTCACCTTTGAGGAGGACATATCCATTGTGGAGGAGACTTATGAGTAGTTACTACTTCTTTTTTGTGACAGTTAAACTTAGAAGAATTGTAATAACTTTAATTTATCTTCATAACTTGAGACTTGTACTTAACTTAATTTTGACCTCACTTCCGTTTGGTGAAGGAGTGGATTCCGCCCAACGCCTTCTTAAGTTATCTCGATTTGATATTTATTTCCGCACTCGATTATGTCTCGACACCTTATTTTTGAATTCCGTGATCACTCATTGTTAGTTTATGATTATTATCTGCTCATGATTGTATTATCGTCGATGTGGATTATGTGGTCCCCGAACTATGGATCTCATGGGCTGTGGATCACATCCCGGTATGCCAGATAGGGTACCGGCGGGGTGGATGCGACAGTAGTGGTATCGAGCCCCAGGTTCAGTAAGACCCTAGCCACGGAAGCGATGATGGAACATTCCGAGTTACCGATCAAAAAGGGTAACTCAACTATTCTTAGAGCTGAATAATAGATAACCGAGATTAGTAAATCGAATAGATAAAACTTAACCGATTATGGAATAAGATACAATAATATAAGCAAAACAACTTGATTTCATTAATCACATAAGAAAATTTTTACAAGTCTGGAAGAAAGTACATCTGAGAAACATAAAAAGGAAAACCCCTAATGCTATCTATCTAGGTGATCTACTCCGACGATCCGTCCGATCCCTCCTCGATCCGAACTCATCCTCGAACCATGTAAACCTCTCACCTAAAGCGTGCATATATGTTTCCATCCTCATCTCGTCGAGCCTCGATCCTCTCGAGTATGGAATAAATCGGAGACCGATGAGAAGTCACACCCGGAGCCTCGTAAGTCCGGTGAGATGGACCTCCATCCTCGGATAATCGTGGAGCGGGAATCTCCCGATGCCCCCGATCATCATCCCGAATCGGGCCCCCCGATCATCATCCGAACGGAGCATCACCCCGATCATCATTGTCTCCATGTTCATCTACATCGTCATCCTCGGCATCCCCATCGATGCCGGCCTCATTGTCCGATCCAACCACGTTACCAAGCCCCATTTTCTTGACCGACCATGCACAGAGGTCCTCACCTATCTCTATATCAGGAATCGTCGTGTGTCCTCTAAATCCACCCGGAAGTACCGGAAAATGCGTGTCAAGACCCGGCCGAAAGCTAAGTTCCCGACCCCGGGAGACTCAACTCGGTCTATCATGATATGCCGCATGATGTGAGCCAAGTCTATCTCGCACGCCAGTGTAAATGCAATAGATGACTAGTGCCTCCATAATCGTCACCCTACCGTGATGCCCCCGCTTCGGAATAATGTTTCGCCCGACAAAGCGAGCGATGACTCGGGCAGATGGTATCATAGAAGTGCCACTCCCGGGCATGAAGCGTCTCGTCGTCCCACGTAGTCTTGCATATCTCGTGTGTCTCGTATGGAATGAGACCCTCCGTAATGTCGGTGCGAGGAGGAATCCACAAGCGAAAGTCTGGCACAGACGGCACTCCCAAGATCCCAGCCAACTCGCTGGTAGTGAATGTGATCTCAACGCCTCGACCACGGAGCAGATGACAATCCGAGGACCATCTCGCGGGTCATCCTCGACCGGTAGGTCAGTTACTATAAAAGTACCCGACAAGCTCCGGGTAGACCGAATATGGCGTGGTGTACAAAGATGACCATCCCATCGCCTCTAACCTCTCCCGTATGCGAAAGGTCTCTAGCTCATCTAAGACTACCAACCGCCCGTACTCGATCGGTATGTCATAGAAGTAGTGCTCGAACAGAACTCGCCCGAGGTGATATGAAGAGGTCCTCATCGGTCACCTCCCCGCCGTGGAGCATGTCCTATACCTCTGTCAGCCCTCCGTCCTCCTCTCGGGCATGATGAACTCCGCGGAGACAAGAAAGAAATTTCATTTTGATTAATTCCCTTGTTCATTTATTGGATGAAGGGCATTTTAGTAATTTTTTCGAAAATTTGAAATTGTTGCGAAAATGCGATTCGAACGTACTAGCATATGTATAAGACTTGGATAAACGTGCTGGGATGTTTCGTTTGGTGAAAATCTAACATCTTGGCCGTGTAGAAGTAAAAATTCAGCAAGAAGGTAAAGGAAGAAATCCCTCTTTGGGCTATGTTTGAGATTTTTCAAAAGTTGAAATTTTGGCAAACCAAATATGGGAACACCTTCCCCATGGTAATTTAGTCATGTGGGACTTGGTTTCATGTCAAAATTCATTTTGGTTTAAAAATGAGGCAAGTAATTGTAAAGTTGGAAACATTGAGATGAATAGTGATTCTTGAATCCTAAGAATGTGAAATCTTGTGTTTCATGCTTAGTTTGGCTTGTAAAATGGTGGAAGCATGTTTCTAAACGTCCCTAGACATGATCCTAACCATTAGCATCAACCATTTTGCAGTTTTGGAGAAAAATCATATCTTGGTAAATGAAAACGCAAGAAGAGAGAAGAAGAGAATGAGACTTACTTGTGTTGTTGATCAATGCAAGCTTGCAAGAGTGTTGGAAGTCTCAAATCACCCCTAAAACCCTTAGAGACCTTAAGGAGAAGTTTTCCCCCAGAGGCAAGTTTGAAATGGAAATGTTTTGGAAATGAAACGAGTGGGCCATTTATTCTGTTTTTTCGCGCAGAATACTTTTTGGTCGATACTATTGGTCGATGACATCGACCAAATGTATCGACCAATAGGGAAAAATTTCGCTTTTGGGCTTTTGTGGAAATCTGATTTGTGATTTGTTTCTTGTCAATGTTGGACTATAATCTTGATATGTTGATGGTTTTAAGCATGATTTGGGCATTCCTTTCTTTTGATCAAGTGATTTTGACAAGTTGATTTTCGATGTTGTGAATTTCCGATGTTTGCAGAATGGTGCTTCTGAGGAATCGTTTGATTGGTTCTGATAATTCCGGAGTTGAAGATGTGCCTGCTGGGACCCCGGACCAGCAAAGACAAGGAGAGCACCCCGCCCCTAATGGAGTTCCCGATGCTCCCGAAATCGGAAGCTTCAGAGACATTGCTAGCATTATGACCAACATGATGCAGCAACAAAGCGCTAGATTCAATCAAATGATGACCGGATTTTTGGCTATGCGAGAAGAGAACCGAGCAAGTGGTTCAAGAAACCCTGGCCGTGCAGCTCCGTATGTGGAGAGGTCCACCGAGATCCCGCATACCAAGCCGATGGAAAGTTTTCTTAAACTCCAAGTGCCATCTTTTACCGGAATGACCAAGGACACCCTCTTTCCTAATCGATGGTTGAGAGAATTGGAAAAGGCATTTAGACACCGCAATGTTCGGATAATCGAAGGTGTTGTTTGCGTAACGTAAGCTCCAACATGAAGCCGATGCATGGTGGACCTCCACCAGGCCTATTCTCGAGAACCTTCATGCTGGTGTGGTTACTTGGGAGTTGTTCAAGGAAGCGTTTTGTAGGAACTATTTCCCCGAGTCGGTGAAGGATGCCAAAGAGGCAGAATTTATGGCATTGGTTCAAGGTACCCTTTCCGTGGCCGGAATACCAGCAGAAGTTTGAAGAACTCTTTTTCTTCGCCCCGATTCCTTGAGTTCCGATGTTGCCAAGGCGAAGAAATTTTTCAAAGGGCTGCGACCTTCGATCAAAGTCCACCTCACCGCCTTACCTCTTGGAGACTATGCTCGGGCCGTGGAGAATGCGAAGAAAATTGAGGAAACCGAGAAGGAGAATGTGCGAGCACGAAACCTTGGCAATCCGGATCTTCCGGATTTGTTGATCGTATCGACCGTCGTTTTGTGAAGCTCGCACCGCACCCCACTCCCACCTATCAGCCCCGGAGTGTTGGGCCGAGTCCCAGTGCCGCTCATGTAGGCCAAGATGGCCGCACTAGTGGGACCCGACCTGCAGGAATTGTTCAGCCTTCTCTACCCGGAATGGTACACCCCAGTGCCCGCATTTCGAGACCTCCAAAGTGGCAGCTACCTCGTTGGACCGAAGGATAATGTTTGCTTCTTTTGCAAGCAGCCCGGCCATTTTGCCCGCCTCGCCCCAAGAAGTCTGTTCAGCCCGGTGCCCTGCTCCGAAGAGTGTCCCCGCCCCTCCCGCCGGCAGAGTCTTCAAGATAACCGGCACCGACCAAGAAGCTTGTCATGATGTTGTTACGGTGTACATTGTTAGTCGCTTCTTTACCAGCATTTGTATTATTTGATACGGGTGCATCTCATTCATTCATTTCATCTACTTTTGTTGTGAAGACTAACCTAACACCCAAATGTTTGTCTAGTTATTTATCAATTTGTACCCTCGTTGGGTCTCATTGTTAAACTAGATAAAGTGTTAGAGGAATGTCCTGTTTGTGTTTGTGGTTTGAACTTGAAGGCAAGGTTAGTGTTGTTCGATATGAGAGATTTCGACGTGATCTTGGGAATTGATTGGTTGACATCCTACGACGCCGTGATCTTGTGCTCTTCAAAGAAGATCCAATTCCGATTGGAAGGGAATTCAGTTTTGGAGTTCCAAGGAAGGAAGGGAAGAGTGAGCAAGAAGACCTTGACCGCCTTAATGCAAGTCCACTCCCTAGTGGAGGATGTTTCATCTGGAAGCAAGGTTAAGGAAAAGAAGAGACCCGAAGATATCGGTGTAGTTTGTAACTTCGCGGATGTGTTTCCAGACGAATTATCGGGACTGCCCCCGATAGAGAGGTTGAGTTTTCCATAGACTTAACTCCCGGAGCGTCTCCGGTGTCTAAAGCTCCTTACAGGATGGCGCCTACCGAGCTAGAGGAGTTGCAAGCTCAGTTGAATGAACTCCTGGATAGAGGTTTTGTGCAGCCAAGTGTGTCACCCTGGGGAGCTCCGGTCTTGTTTGTTAAAAAGAAAGATGGTAGTATGCGCCTATGCATTGACTACAGAGAGTTGAACAAGTTAACGATCAAGAACAGATACCCATTGCCTCGGATTGACGAACTGTTTGACCAGCTTGAAGGGTGCGTCTGTTTTCTCGAAGATTGACTTAAGATCAGTGGTATCACCAGTTGAAAGTGAAGTCAAGTGATATCTTCAAGACGGCGTTCCGAACAAGGTATGGGCACTACGAATTCAAGGTTATGCCTTTTGGCTTAACAAATGCTCCGCCGTGTTCATGGACCTCATGAACCGGGTATTTCAGGATGTGCTCGATAAGTTTGTGATCGTATTCATTGATGACATCTTGATTTACTCGAAGAATGAAGAAGAGCATGCGGAACATCCGAACTTCACTTTGCAAAGGTTGAGAGAAAAGAAACTTTATGCTAAGTTTAGCAAGTGTGACTTTTGGCTCTCAAGGGTAGTGTTTCTTGGCCATGTTGTTTCAGCCGAAGGTATTCGTGTCGACCCGGAAAAAGTGCAAACCGTTACCGATTGGGAAAGACCGAAGACCGTGGATCGAGATAAGAAGTTTCCTTGGATTGGCAGGATACTATCGGAGATTTATCGAGAATTTTTCTAGGTTGGCTGCCCCTATGACTAAGCTAACTAGAAAGGAAGAGAAGTTCGTTTGGACCGAGTCTTGCGAGAGAAATTTTGAAGAGCTGAAGGTTAGATTGACAAGTGCCCCGGTTTTGACTATACCCGATAGTTCCGGTGGGTTGTTGACAGTCTACACCGATGCTTCCATTGATCGGATTGGGTTGTGTGTTGATGCAACACGGAAAAGTTGTGGCGTATGCTTCTCGGCAATTGAAAGACTATGAGCGGAATTATCCCACTCACGACTTAGAGCTTGCCGCCGTTGTTTTTGCTTTAAAGATTTGGAGGCATTACCTATACGGTGAGAAAATCGCTATCTTCACAGATCATAAGAGTTTGAAATACTTCTTCACCCAAAAAGAGCTGAATATGAGACAAAGAAGATGGCTGGAGTTGGTTTCTGACTATGATTGTGACATCCAATATCACCCAGGTAAAGCAAATGTAGTTGCAGATGCTCTTAGTAGGAAGAGTCGAAGAAGGATTTGAATTTGTGTGCTTTGAGTCGACCTTTATTGCTGTCAATGGAAAGGTTTGGCTTAGAAGTGGTGCCTGAGGGTTCGGATTGTATTCTTTTTGCCATAACGGCAAGATCCACCCTTAGGGACCGGATCGTCGCCTTGCAAAGTTCTGATCCTGAACTGAGAGAGAAGGTTGGGAAGGTTGCCACGAATTCAGAGATGGACCCTGCTTTTAGTACATCCTTAGATGGTGCCTTATTGTTTAGAGGTAGACTTTGTGTGCCTGCTGTTGATGAAATCAAGAAGGAAATATTGAAAGAAGCACACCAGTCGATCTTTACAATACACCCTGGGGGTACCAAAATGTATAAAGACTTAAGGGAACATTTTTGGTGGAATAGCTTGAAGGCGGATGTGGAAGACTTTGTTGCCAAGTGCGAGACTTGTCAGCGTGTTAAAGCCGTTCGCCAGCCTCCGTCCGGACTACTTCAGCCCCTTCCCGTTCCTAGTTGGAAGTGGGAAGATATATCCATGGACTTCGTGACTAGCTTGCCGCGGACAAGTAAAGGAAATGACACTGTATGGGTGGTTGTAGATAGGTTGACTAAATCAGCCCATTTCATACCTATGAAGATCACCTACACTTTGGACAAGCTAGCTAGACTCTATGTGGACAACGTGGTTCGTCTACACGGTGTGCCGATGAGTATTGTGTGTCGACCGTGATCCTAGGTTCACCTCAAGGTTTTGGAATGGATTGCAGAAAGCCCTGGGAACCCAATTAAACCTGAGTACAGCTCATCATCCCCAGTCTGATGGACAATCTGAGCGGACGATTCAAATTTTAGAAGATATGCTTAGATCTTGTGTGGTAGACATGGGTGGAAATTGGGATGATCACTTAGCTTTAGTGGAGTTTGCCTATAACAACAGCTTATCAATCAACAATAGGCATGGCTCCTTTTAAAGCTTTGTACGGTAACACTTGTAGAACGCCTCCGTATTGGATCGAGACAGGTGAAAGAAAAGTCTTAGGCCCGGAAATGATTGAAGCTACAAGTGCTATGGTCGACATGATTAGAGAGAGGATTAAGTCTCGTCAGCCAAGACAGAAATCCTATGCCGACAAGAGAAGGACCGATCTGGAATTTCCTATTGGAGAGAAAGTTTTCCTTAAGGTATCACCTATGAAAGGTGTGATGAGATTCAATGTGAGAGGGAAGCTTAGCCCCCGCTTCATCGGACCTTTTGAAATCTTGGAAAGGGTTGGACCTGTTGCTTATCGCTTGGCCTTGCCTCCATCTCTTGCTGGAGTTCACAATGTGTTCCATGTTTCGATGCTTCGGAAGTACATAGAGAACCCGGAACACATACTACAGCAAGCACCCGAAGGACTTAGTGCTGATCTTTCTTACGATGAAGGACCAGCTGAAATCCTAGATAAAAAGGACAAGCGGTGCGGAATCGCACCATTCCTTTGGTGAAGATTCGGTGGAAGAACCATACCCCGGAAGAGGCTTCATGGGAAAAGGAAGAAGAAATGAAGGAGAAATTTCCTCATCTTTTTGGTAGCACAGGTACGCTTTCAATTTCGAGGACGAAATTCTTTTAAGGGGGGAAGAATGTAAAATCCAGCTTTTACCTAACCCTGACCCGACCCGGTCATTGTTATGTTTGTAGGTCCAAAGACCCGAAGTGGTGGTAGGAGGGACTTATGGGCCCTACTGGTTGATGACGTAATGTCGGGATTCCATTTTATGGACATTGATGATGCTGCTCCTTCCTTGAGCACATTACCAGTGTTAAGTTAGAATCTGCGCACTGATGAAGAGCGAGACAGTTGAAATAGCAAACGGACTCCGGTGCATAATCCGAAGGTACTCCCTAAAACTAGACCTCTTGAGTGAACTGTAGGAGAAAACCCCATGCAATTTGACCTTGTATAGCCCTCCAAGTCCGCACCTAAAGTTGCTGTACTATTCTGTAAAATTCTGCAGAGTGTGAATTGGTCGATACTATTGGTCGATACCATCGACCAAATGTATCGACCAACAAGTCTGTTGAGCCCAGATTTAAAGATTCTTAGAATATTCTTTTCTATTTATTTATTCCTCGAGACTGGAGCCCTATCCTCGCGTCTTTAACATCCTGGGAACGTGAGAGAGCCTCCCAAGAACTCCTCCTTGGTAGTGGTGAAGCATCTTCTTCATCAATCATTGCCAACCACTTATTCCTACCTTCTTGTTCCACTTTAAAGGTATGACTCTCTCTCCTAATCACTTTCTCACTCATCTTTTCTCTATTTTACTGTTGGGACCATGGTCAAGGTGCTGCAACCTTGCATACACCTTGCCATGAACCTTCTAAACCCCACACAATGATGTTTTCACCGATGTGGCTATGATTGATTCACCTCATGATCATTGACTACACATTTCCATGATTTATTGCTTACCAACTTGCTTTATTTACCAAAACTGAGATGGAGCTCGTGTTTTACTAAATCTATACCTTGCATATGTGCTCCATGTTGCTTCTAAACGATTCCCTACCTAATCCCCCATGTTTTCCCCTAATTTGCATTGAGTTATAGCCAATGCTATGATCTACAACTCTTAACCTTAATATGTCAATTTGGGGATTTCCAAATGGACCATTGGATTATGAAAGTTTCTTGATAATTAGTGTCCCCATATTGTGCCTAGACTATCCTCCAAGTTTCATGTCAATCCGAGACCAGGAAGACCAAATCCGGGCAAGAATCCGGAAAGCCACTTGTCTGTCCCGGAATTGAATTGGTCGATACTATTGGTCGATACTATCGACCAAATGTATCGACCAATAGAGTTACTGTCAGCAACTTTTGCCCAGTTCTGATTTCTTCTCTAACCTTTCATATATGCTTGTTTAGGACTTTAAGACTATTTGGGCCACTGCTTGTGATCTTGGACCATTCTCTTCTCCGATTCAAGGTAAGGATAGTTATCGATGTAATTACCTAGGATATGGAAATCTTGACTTGGTATTCCTATCCTAGTAAATATAGTTTCTAATTCATATCCTTATCATGTTAGACTTGCTACATATGTATTTTAACAGTAGCTTTGTGTTTACATTATATTACTTCAATGTTGTATCATGTTCATCAATTTCAATATATGATGACTTATGTCAATGTCATGAATCGAATGTTTATTATGACGTGGTATCTTGTGAACTGATATGATGAACTTGGGCATGTGATTGCTTAAGTATAACTTGGGATTGAGGGGTACCCTACTGGTGCTTCTGTCCTTGGACATCGGAGGGAATAGTATGGGATATTCTCCGAAGGTGTCCATTGACGCTTTCCCGGGTTATTGAATGACATGCATAGGATTTGTCTAGATGTATGGCTAGGATGTCCCTATCATATCAGACCCGATTCGGAAGGGCATTGAGACCGAACAACCCGTGGGTAGTAGTGTGGATTTGTGGGCGCTCAAGACCGGTATCCACTCCGTGAGAGGACATAAATTGCATTACGGTTACCCGGAAGGGGCCATTTATTGGTAGGGTTACAAATGGCTAGACTTGGGCTCACGGGCACTCAAGACCGGTGAAATGATCCGTGAGAGGGACGTGAGAGCTTCCCGTTTACCATTTGTGGATGACCAATAGGGTTGATGAGTCCGGTGAGTAATATCCGTGACTCTAGTGTGAAGGATACCGGAAAGGATCCCGAGAGGGGAGGAATGGAAGTATCCGGAACCGGCATGATATGATTAAGTAGATGACTTGCATTGGGCTAGGCTATACCCTGACATGCGCCAATACTTAGACCAAACGGTGATGTGAGAGAGCGGTGACCGACACCCCAACCATGGATTTGTCCGAGAGGGATGCAGGACCCAAGTCACCCCGGTGATGAGTGACTGAGACTACCCAAAGAAGTATGGTGCTATGACTTAAAGCATGTCTACCATAGATGACCAGCATACTTAGAATAATGTCATATTGCATTATATGCCTCATATCATCTGCATCATTTTATGATTATCTTGTGGTTTATATGTGGAGGGATAACTTCCTTGCTGAGTTCTTTTGAACTCATTCCTTTTCTGTTGCAATATTTTGTTAGGCTACTCTACAGGTGATTTCTCCGATGGTGCCCTCCCTGAGACGGACCCGGATACCTCATACTACTATCCGGAGGCTGGCTACATCGAAGACTTCGGTGACCATACCGAAGAAGATCACCCGGCGTACCGGGGTTAGCCCCGGAGTTGTATGGGAGCAGTCATGTTGGATCTCCATGGTCCTCACCTTTGAGGAGGACATATCCATTGTGGAGGAGACTTATGAGTAGTTACTACTTCTTTTGTGACAGTTAAACTTAGAAGAATTGTAATAACTTTAATTTATCTTCATAACTTGAGACTTGTACTTAACTTAATTTTGACCTCACTTCCGTTTGGTGAAGGAGTGGATTCCGCCCAACGCCTTCTTAAGTTATCCGATTTGATATTTATTTCCGCACTCTGATTATGTCTGACACCTTATTTTTGAATTCCGTGATCACTCATTGTTAGTTTATGATTATTATCTGTTCATGATTGTATTATCGTCGATGTGGATTATGTGGTCCCTGAACTATGGATCTGGGGGGGGGGGGGCCCCCCGGGGGGGGGGGGGGGGGGGGGGGGGGGGGGGGGGGGGGGGGGCGGGGAAACCACAAAGAAAGGGGGGGGGGGGGGGGGGGGGGGGGGGGGGGGGGGGGGGGGGGGGGGGGGGGGGAGGGGGTTTGTGTTTTAATGTGAGAAAAAAAAAAAAAAAAAAAAAAAAGAAGGGAAATTATTATTTTTTTTTTTTTTTTTTGTTTTTTTTTTTTTTTTTTTTGTTTTGTTTTTTTTTTTGTATTTTTTTATTATTGTTTTTGTTTTTGTTTTTTTTGTGTTTTTTTTTTTGGGGTTAGGTTTTATGCCCTTGTAGGAATGGAAGAGATCCTGTGCACGTTCGGAGGACCCTACCCTATATGGTGCAGCTACAGATGTCATTTGTAAAACCCAGCCCTAACCTTGACCCGGAAACCTTGTTATTTGTAGGTCCAGTGACCCGAAGTAAAGTAAGAAGTCAGCTTTGGGCCATCCCAGTGGAGGACTTGGTGTCTGGCTTTGAATCCATGAGAGTTGATGATGAAGTTCTATTTATGGAAACTGAATCCTGATGAAGATCGGATTAGTTGATGGACTTGGAGTGCTCTCTATCATGGTTTGAAGGCATTTCTACCTATTAGGTAAGTCACTTGATATGTGTGCAAAACCCCTTTAGGATTGGATTTGATTTGGGTCTTCAATTCCCTGTTTTGGAATTGCTGTCTGCATTGGTCGACTAATTGGTCGACTGGACCAGTCGACCAATCCACTCGACCAATGGGTTCTGTCTTTGGCAATTAGGTCTTGCTTGCTCTATTTAAGTCCAATCTCGAGTCCACTTCGTATTTGCTGCCTCCAAACTCTTTGGAACAAACCAAAGACCTCTGCAAGTCATCTCCCTTGCATCCTTGGTGATTTTCTTGACGGATCTTCGTCAAAACTCTTCCTTTTGCATCAAAGGTATGTCTACACTCTCTTCTTCTCCTCCATCTCTGTTTTTCTTTCCTTTTTGAGTTGAGACAGTAGAGGAGATGCTGCATTCTCTGTTGCAAACATCTCTGGACTTGTCTCTCATGATCATCCTAAGGATTAATGGCTAAAACAATGATCTTAACCATGATCATTGCAAGCTTTTGAAGGAATCATGATCAAACCATGATCTAGTCTTTGTTTAACTTTTGATTTGAATTCTGATCTCCTTGGATCTTCTAGATTGATCATGTTAGTAGTCAATTGCTGTGTTTTCTTTTCATGATCCATGATCTATCAATCTCTAGTTGTTTCTCTTCTACCATACCATGTTTTCTTCATGAATCATGATAGTTACATATATGGTAGGTTTTGTTTCCTTATTTAGATTTATGCTCTTAGGCCTTTTTTTCTTGAAGATCTAAGTATGCTTTTCATGATACCTTTACCTGAATCAATGATTCATTCTCCTATTGTTCTTGTCTTTGATTTCTATCTTGAATTCTTCAAGATCCATAATTGATCTAATTATGGTAACTTTTGTTTCCTAATTTGGATCTTGATGACTTGATTTGATTAGTGTTTTGAGATCCCCTATATGTTAGGATACTACTAATGTAGTTTACCCCTTGATTAGTACCCTTTTGAACCACCAAATTCGGATTTTATATCTCAAAACTCTGATTTTATAGGCTACTGTCTGCATTGGTCGACTGATTGGTCGACTGGACCAGTCGACCAATCCACTCGACCAATGAGTACAGCAACTCCAGAATTGGTCTGTCTTGGATGTTTTGGTATCTTTTCTGTTAGGGATCTTTCCTAATATGTTGTATACACTTGTTTAGGACCTTCTTCTCAAGTTTGCCAAGATCTTACTTGATTTCTTAGGATTCCTTTGCGAGTTATAAAAGGTAAGGATGGTTACTTCTTTAGCAACATAAATTGCATATCTTAGTTTCTATATTTGAATCTTGTTAAGTTATTTCTTTAATTAGATTCTTATAACGTCATACTACTGTGGTACTGTCTTGATATCAGTAGCATTACTTATTCATATTGAATTGACTCATGTATGATTTACTTACCAGTTATATACAAATTGATTGTAGTTATTGATTTCTTTCCATATATGAAGTTACCATATATGTGATGATATGAATTGATGCATGTGTATGCTTAAGTATGGTTTGGAAAGGAGAGGTGTCCTTTTGACACTTCTGTCCTTGGACTACTACGGGAATATTATGGGATGTTTCCGGAGATGCCCTCTGGACACCTTCCTAAACTGTTGGATGACATATCTAGGACTGTCTAGTAGTGTTGGGCTAGGATGTCCCGTTATGTCAGACCCTAATCGGAGGGGTATTGAGACCGAACGACCCGTGGTAGCAATGGGGATTCATGGGCGCTCAAGACCGGTAACCAACCCGTGAGAGGACAGGAATCACATTGTGGGGGCCATTTATTGGTAGGGTTGCATATGGTTAGACTTGGGCTCACGGGCGCTTAAGACAGGTAACCAACCCGTGAGAGGACGTGAGAGCTTCCCGTTTACCATATGTGGATGACCAATAGGGTTGATGAGTCCGTAGTCAGGGACTATGAGGACTCTAGTGTGAAGGATACCGGAAAGGATCGTCAGGGACGAGGAATGGACGTATCTGGATCTGACTTGATGTAACTAAGTAGAAGACTTGCATTTGGCTAGGCTTTACCCTGACATGCGCCGGTACTTAGACCAATGGTGATGTGAGAGAGTGGTGACCTATACCCCCAGCCATGGAATGTCCCGAGGGATGCTGGACCCATTACCAACTGATGATGAGTGATTGAGACCTTCCTAAAGAAGTACGGTGCTATGACTTAAAGCATGTCTGCCAATAGAGACCAGCATATGTAGAGTTAGATTCATTCATTCATTGTTTGTCTCATACCATATTGCATTTATGTTTGTTCTGAAATCCTGTCATTTATGTTATTATGGATTTAACTGCCTTACTGAGTTTCTTTGAAACTCATTCCTTTATTGTACAATGTTTGTTAGACTATTCTACAGTCTTGAATATTATGACGGCCCCTATGAAGAAGCGCAAGGAGAAGAGGCATATCTCCGGGGAAGGTGATTGCGGTTACAACAATTACACCGAAGATCCCGCGAGTGGTTATGCTCCGTACGATGCTTAGTCCGACCATTGAGTGGAAGCGCCCTTATGCTGTTTATGAGATTTATACTTATAGGGATGTTGTCTATAAAGTTGAGAACAATTTAGTTACCCATTGTACCACTCTTTGGGATTAGATTCTGTCTTGCTTATTCTCTTTTAGAACTACTTTTCCGCTGGTTGTAGAGTGGGAGTTTGCCTCACTTTACTTATCTGATTTAGACACTCTGATTATATCTAGTACTCTGATTTATTTATGATTCATTCTTTCCTTATTTGGATCTATGGTTTATCTTCCGCACTTTTATTATTATTGTTCATGGTTATGTTATTGTTTATGTGGGAGGTTGATTACTCGATACCTGATCTTCGGGCTGTGGATCACACTCTCGGGTATGCCAGATAGGGTACCGGCTGGGAGGATGTGACATCATTGGAGAAGGTTATGACTAGTGGTGTGACCAGTACACCTTGTGGACCACACTGAGGGCTCCTATTGATAGTAGCAGGCATCGTCTTATTCACATATGGGATCATGAGTTAGAAACTGATTCAAAGTTGCAAGAACACAAACCTAAGGCGAAGAAGATGAAGGCTGAAGAAGAAGAAGATCCCATGGAAGAATTTGATTAGTTGACTCTTTGTTCTTCTAGACTTTTATTTTTAATTGCAATAGCTTTAGACTATGTTTTAAAGTTTCGATCTACCTTCCGCGTTGTTTGTAAGGTACATTTTCGCTGTACTTTACAGTTATCTTTTTTATTGGTATCTTTATTCTGTATTCTAATATACTTTTGTGATCCTTTTAAGATAATTTCGAAATTATTTCTTAAATTACTTGAATACATGATTTGTTCTTGCTTTTGATTATGTTATTGTGCTATATGGATATAATCGCCATAAAGTTGATCTTCGGGGCTGTGGATCACACATTCGGGTATGCCATATAGGGTTTTGGCTTGGTGGATGTGACAGGTTCTGAGTAGATGTGCATTTATATGCTGGTATCTATGGATTGCCAAAAACGAGCTAGTGTTCAAAAAAATTGTATGTAGCCAGAAGAAGTGATAGAAGAACCCAGGCTGCTTTTGAGGAGTTCTGGTTGATATCAAGTGTTAAAGGTGGTGATGGAGGCACAACGGGACTCTATAATTCAGATTCTTTGCAGATGCAGGAGCTTCAGTGTGGATGCATAATTCAGTGTGATGCAGCATTTATGGAGGATTCTTTAGCTAGAGGATTGGGAATTGCATGTAGGAATGAACATATGGTGTGAAATCCAGCCCTAACCTTGATTCGGAAACCCTGTTGTTTGTAGGTCCAAAGACCCGAAGTAAAGGAAGAAGCCAACTATGGGCCATCTCAATGGAAGACATGGTGTTTGACCTAGAACCCATGGAAGTTGATGATGGTGTTCCGTACTTGGAAGCTTTGACCAGATTTAGAAATGAAACGCACCTTGATGAAGATGAGACTTGTTGATGGACTTAATGAGTAGTTGGACATGATTTGAAGGCATTCCTCTATACTAGGTAAGTCATATGTTGACTTGGGAGAAGCCCATTGGATTTGTATTAACTTTAGGCCGTCATTTCCTTGTTTAGGCCTTGCTGACATGCTTGGTTGACTGGGCCAATTGACCAGCCAATTGACCAACAGGGACAGAATCTGCCAAGATCCTTTGTTTAGGTCTTTTGGTGCTCTATATAATAGAAGTACGTGTTTCTTAGCCTCCTTTGTTTATAAAACCCTTAGAGAACGTGGAAAACCCCTCTCAAAGCCTCCCTTATGATTGAAGAAGATCTACTTGCAAGTTTTCAAAGTTTTCATCGATTGTTCCTCAATCAAGGTTAGTAAGCTCTCGTACTTGTTGTTGATTTACTCTTGCATCATCTAACCTCTGTAATATGATTATGAAGAAGGTATTGCATACTTGCAAACACCTCTTTTTACATTATTCAAGGTTGGGAATGAATCTCCATTCATTCCAATGATCTTCATACTTGATCCTAGCTATCATTCTTATGATTTATTCATGAAGCCATGATCATTCTTTCGATTTGATTTCTCTAGCATGTTATATCTATTTTCATGTTAGTTTCATGTATGATCCACTGATTATGTTCTACAAGAATGAGATCTTATCATCTCTAATTCCTCTCTTGAGTTCATAGCTTGTTTTCATTGAAAACTATGATTTTTATTGAATTAGAAAGTCATGTTTCAAAATTAGTAAGTATAGTTTTTTTACCATTGTTAGTGTCTAATCTATGCTAGGTAGTCTTAGATTACTGTTCTTAATGATCCCTTGAAATTTCGGAGTGTTTTGAATCCCAGAAGATTAGTTTCGGCAAAAATTATGATTTCTGCTGCGTACTATTCAGGTGGTCGATTGCTTGGTCGATTGGACCACACTACCACCCAATTGACCAAGGCTGACAATAGCTGTATTCTTCGTCGGATTTGATTCATTTGACCTCTGATCTTCTAGGTCTCTTTCCTAATGTTGTATCTATGCTTGTTTAGAGTTTATTTGTTAAGTTTGGAACCATTCTCTTTGATCTTCGGATTTTCATCGAAGCTATTTAAGGTAAGGGCAGTTGTTTCCATATTAACATAGATTGCGTGAATCTTAGTTTCTATTTTGGAATTTCTTAGATTCACTACCATTCTTATACTTTCTTAATATGATGCTACTGCTGTAAGTACTTCTAGTACAGTAGTACCTTGTTCATGTATTTATTTTTACTTGAATCATGTATGATTACATATCCTTGTCATTTACACATGCAATTGATCATGTTTATACGTATCTTTCTATGTAATGAGATATCAGTTGTGTATGTTATGATTGATTTGGGAATGTGATTGATTAGGTATGATTTGGGATTGGAGAATGTCCTTTTGACATTTGTGTCCTTAGACATCAATGGGAATAGTATGAGATATTTTCGATGGTGCTCTTTGACGCTTTTTCGGATTATTGGATGTCAAACATAGGGCTTGTCTAGCAGTGTTTGGCTAGGATGCCCCTGTTATATCAGACCCCATTCGAAAAGGTATTGAAACCGAATAACCTGTGGTAGCAATGGGGATTCATGGGCACTTGAGACTGGTGAGTTATATCCGTGAGAGGACACGAATCACATTGTGGGGACCATTCATTGGTAGGGTTGCAAATAGTAGACTTGGGCTCATAGGCGCTTGAGACTGGTGAGTTATATCCGTGAGAGGACATGAGAGCTTCCCGTCTATTATTTGTGGATGACCAATAGGGTTGATGAGTCTATAGTTCGAGTTGGCTGTAGCCATAGGATACGAGAAGTACTTCTTTGACTTCCGGCTTCAGGATGGAACTCCGATTGGAGATTGAAGAGCAATCCTACCTTGCTTGGCTGGCTTCAGTCCTGATACCTTAATGAACTCAAAGGCTATCTATGTTGGGAGTACTAACCCCGAGGATGATCTAACCAGTCAAGCTACTTCTCATTTAGCTAGCATAGGGGTTAGGGAATGCTGAACTGTTGACTCATCATTAGAAAGCTGACTCTCGTGAGAAGGATAACGGAAAGAATCCCGAGAGGGGAGGAATGGAAGTATCTGACTTTGACTTGATATAACCAAGTAGATGACTTGCATTTGGCTAGGCTTTACCTTGACATGCGCCAATATTTAGACCAAGTAGTGGTGTGAGAGAGTGGTGACCTAAATTCCAGCCATGGAATGTTCAAGAGGGATGCAAGACCCATTACCAACCGAAAGAGAGTGATTTGGACCATACCCAAAGGAGTATGGTGCTATGACTTAAAACATGTCTGCCAATAGAGACCAGCATACATAGAGTTAGATTTATACATGCATTGTTTGTCTCATATCATATTGCATCTGCTATGTTTTGCTATCATGTTATTTATGTTGCTATGGATATAACTTACCTTGCTGAGTTCTTTTGAACTCACTCATTTTTGTGCAAATATCTTTGTTAGATTATTCTATAGGTATTGACAAGTATGACAACCAGTACTATGAAGCTCAAGCCGATGATGCATACTACTCTCAAAGTGCTAGCAATCATGATGATTACGATGAAGACCCCCCGTGTGATCGTGTTGTGTACCAGGATTAGCCCTACCTTGGAATGGAAGCGGCCGTGTTTAGTTTCTTTAGTTTATGTATATAAAGATACACTTTATAAGACAGAAGAAACCTTAGTTTAGTTTGATTATTTCTTTTCTTCCTTTCTTTTGAGAATCAGTTGTAATATTTCCTTTTTAGTTTCGAGCTTCATTTTCTTTGTGATATATGGAGTGATTTTGGCACACTCTACATTTTGATTATTATATATTGGTATCATCCTTTCCGCACTCTGATTATATTGTTATTTTTTATTTCTTATATTGATCTCTTGTTTATATAATATTACATTGATTTTATTTTGTTTATGATTATGTTATTGTGTATGTGGGATGATGATTTCCTTGATACTTGTTCTTCGGGGCTGTGGATCATACACTCAGGTATGCCAAGTAGGGTACCGGCTGGGTGGATGTGACATATGGAGCTTAGTAATCTGTTCTCTATCCCCTCTTGGTTATCTTCTGGCACTTCGGGGGAAATCGAAGCTTTAAAAGAAGCCTTGTTAGTGGCGCAGGACCTGGGATGGACTGAGATTCGGATTGAGACGGACTGCGAAGGCCTGATTTTGTTGCTCAATAGTCAGGAGCTAGGAGCAATGAGCCATGAGGAGGTCCCCAGATCACGACCATGGTGGAGGATATCTTGTGGCTTAAGAATGATTTTATTTCTTGTTAATTTGTCTACATTTCTAGGGAGTTTAATGGGCTCTCCCACTCCTTAGCTTGGAGGGACCTCACTATGTTGAGTGGAGTGGAGTGATCTATTTCTAGTCCATGGGTCCAGGAGTCAGCGGGCTCGTGTGTTTTCTCGTGTTTCCTATAAAGAAAAGAAAAAAAAGAAAAAAAAAGAAAAAAAAGAAAAAGAAAAAAGAAAGAAAGAGACTAAATGTAATTTAATTGTAAGTTACGCGTAATTTAAGTCACTTATGGGAGTTTTGGCCCAAGGTAAGGGTGTCAACTATGGACCGGAACCGTTAAATCGTACCGGACCACGCCGCCTAATACTGGACTGAAACCGAATTTAAAAATTCGGTTCGGTTCGGTTTCAGATGCACATACAGATGGTACAGAACCGAACCGGACCAAATTGCTTGTACCGATTCCGCACCGAAAATCATGGTTAAATTGTAATTTTACACCAGGCTCAAGTTTAGTTTGCCCTAGGGCTAGGCTGCGAATCTGCAATTCTCATTCACGCTTCGCCTCTTCGTCGTCTTCGAGTCTTCGGTGTCTTCACTCATCTCTCAATCTCTGATTCTCTCAATCTCTCATCGTCTTTGTCTCACATGACTACACGAGTCTCATTGTGCAGAGCAGAAATCGTGAGTCTGAAAACTGAAGTTAAGGAGGACTTGCTTGGGAAGCTGAAAACAAAAATCTCATCTTCAATGTACGCTTTATTCTTCCTCTACTATGTTTCTCCTTCTTCTCCTTCTTGAATGATTCATGTTGCTACTGGTTTCAATTTCATTTCTTTCTTCTTCTTTTTTTTCTCTTGGGGTTACTGACAAGATTTTCAATTGTTCAACCGATCGGTTTTCCTCACATCTTGTTTTAGTTTTTAAGTTTTCAAATTTCTAGGTTTTAGCGATCGTTTTTTGGTCAATGCCAAACAATTGGGAAATTTAAGTATCACCTGGTAAACATTACGAACCATTCGATAAAACGTTATCCGGCTTTCCTTTCATCAAACTTCTAAGGAGTTGCTTTTGGCTTACAAATTCGAATTATTTCATCTGTCACTCAAAAAAGAGATTCTTTTTAAGTTAGGTCAAACAGTTGAACTCCATTTGTATTACTCATGGATTGCCTTTTGATCTTTTGTGTTGTTTTAGTTTTTGTTTTACTTATGGTAGTAGGTGAGAGGATCCCACTGTAATTTTCTTTTCTCGATCACGAGCAGCACGACCTAACCATCCGTATCTCTCAAGTGAAGACTTTTAATGGAGTAAACAACGGTCTTGGTTGGATGCCCATACCCAGAATTGTAGTGCTTTTAACTTTGGGACACTCCAGTTGTCTAGAATCTCTACAAATTGCAGTAAATAATGGAAGTTACTTGTTGATGCAACATGCTCTGTTTCAAGACCGAATTCTTCTCCCCTTCATGTTCAATACATTTTACAAGTTTAGATGGGTGATGGGATCATTAAATTGTAATTTGTTCTTCTGTCTTTCTTTGATAGTATGAAGAACATGGTGAAGAATTTGTGGACATGGTGAAGAATTTGTGAACATATAGTTTTTATGTTCTTCCATTCAAATTAGACAAAGCATACTGTTAATACAATTTGGCGTGGTTATCTTGATTGGTGCAACAGTGTGTGAAAGTGTGAAACCGATTGTATAACGAAACCGTACTGGACCGCGCTAGAAACCGTATTAAAACCGTTTTTTCATACTGAAACCGTACCGTACCGGTTTAGCAAATACTGAAACCGTACCGAATTACCGAAACTGTACCTATTGACACCCTTAGCCCAAGGGATGAATTGGAAAAAGACCCTTACAAACAAAAACCGCAAATCTCGATCGCTCACACTCCATCTCCGATTTAGAATTTAGACTTCGAATCAGAGAATCAGTCTCGTTAATTTCCAGCTCCGGCAATATTCCTCTGTTGAGCACTCGATCATTGGTTTGCAGCACCGGCGATCTTTCTCTCACGCTCTCGCGATAAGAGAAGAAGCACAAATGATTCCTCGGCTCTGCTGTTGCTGACATTATCTTTGGAATCTCGATCTCTCCCACTTTCGATTACCTTGCTGTGCTTGTTACTGCAACTCCTATTTTCTCCGGTAAGTTTTCCCCCCGCCCCTCCCCCCATTTTAATTCTTCTTCCCCTCTTCTGATCTCGAATGTTCTCAGCTTTATTTATTTATTTTTCTTTCTGTCTTCTGATTGTTTTAGTTATTTTTCTGCTCAGCTTCTTACTCCAGCAATTCTAGCGAACACAATCGAAGCTCTCGTTATTTTTCTTTGGTAAGTCCACTGCTTCTTTTTTACGGTTCTTTTCTCTATTCTCTTTTATTTTGTTTAATGGGTAGTGGTGAGGTGACCGGTTGTAATTCTCTTGTATTTGATAATCTTCAAATCAAATTGTGGACTTTTAGAATAAATCATATTCGCTCGATGCTGGCGCTATTATTCATTCTCTTTGCTTTAGTCCGAATATGTATTGAATTTGTGCTGCAACACAGGAGAGTGTTACGATTTGGGATTTGTAGAGCAAAGACCATCGTTCTTGACTTTAAAACCAGGTAGTCCCTCTAGCAAAAATCAGGAGAGCAAAAATCATGTTTTATTTTTTTTACCATGTTGAGATTACATGTTTGGCTTTCATTACTTTTAATATCTGGCTCTAGGCCCCCCAAACGCATTCTTGACATTTTCCTTTACGTTGGAAGCTGTTGAAATATAATCTTTTAGCCCTATGTTTTTTTATGGTTTTTTTTCTTTCTGGTATGCATTTAAGAAGTTAATGGTAGTTTCGTTGTAGTCATATGAAGCGATTGTAGTTTCTTTGTAATCATGTTATCGTCAATTCAAAGAATCATCAAAGGTGAATTTTGGGAGATTTCCAAATACTTATAGCATCATAACTTGATTCTACTCAACAAAGGTTAAAATGTCACTCACACGGGTACTTTAATGGATTTATTTACCAAAATTCAGATATTCTCTAGTTTCTGCATAAATGAAGTAGACATATAATCTGCTGCATGGCAAAAGCGAATTGAACCAGCCTGTCTCTGCGTTATTTACCAATCACCAAGTCAAGTAAATGAAGGTCTCTATTTCTGACCCTCTCTTAAGGATTTCTTGCAGTATATTGATTTCCTGCAGATTATCCCAAGGTCCCATCTGTATTCAGCTTGAAGAGTGTAAAGAAAATTCAGATGCCCACTTTATCTTATGCTATCTGACCAATGTCTCAGTTAAGGTTCATTCCTCTTATGATTTGTAGTTAATCCATTAGCACTCTTGCTCATGTAGTAGGAGAAATTTAGAGGTGCCTGTAGGGAATCAACATCAACGGGATTCCAAATATGTATGGCTTTTCCTTGGACAAAACAAGATGAGCAAGAGACTCAAATCTGTTGCAGCATCAGTTCATTCTCCTTCAAGTTGTTCAGATGATGCAATAATTAGTGGATTCACAGAATAGAAACCCCAAACTGAACCTAGTGGATGCCCTGTTTTATTCATTTAGAGATCTGCTGATGAATCAGCTAATCTCTCCAGCAGATCCTTTCCAACTTATGGGGATTTCAAGGGAACCTTGAGAGTCGTTTGATCAAAGATTTAGGAAGAAAATATGCTTGGCCTTATTTTTCTCTTCATTGCTTTGCTTCCTCTTCTTTTATGTTTCATGAAGTCCATGATCAAACTTCTACAAGATTAAAATGTCTGTCAAAGAGTGGTCTACCTTTTTGATTATCTAGGGAAGCTGCTGTTTACATGAGCCGTTTTTAGCTATCCAACAGCTAGAACAATGATCTATATTATGCTGATCTATTTCCTTCTTTGGATAGCTAAAAAAGGCTTCAAGCAAAATAAAGGCTTATGTGAACAAATATTTTGGATAGTAGAAAGGCAATCACTCAACTATAGATTAGGGGATTTCAAGGCTCTAGATTTCTTTGATACTTTCTCTCTTTGTTGCTATAATTGCAACTATAAGATTATTGATTGCTATTGCATCAATATATAAACTTGTCATACATTAAATGGATGTAAAGACAAAATTTTTTGAATGGAGATTTAGAGGAAGAAATCTATGTTAAACAACTTGAAGGCATTATCGTTCCTCGGCAAGAGCATAAATATTGTAAGATTATGCAATCTTTATATAGCTTAAATCAAGCACCTTAGCAGTGGCATGAAAAATTTGATAACATTTTAGCTTCAAATGGTTTTCAAGTGAGTGATTTTGAAAGGTGTGCTTACAGTGAGTTTCATTACAATAAAGGTATTTTTGTTATTTTATATATTTATATATTGATGATATGCTATATTGGGTACCAGTCTTGATTTAGTAAAATCCACCAAAGTCTTCCTAATATCCCATTTTGATACTAAAGACATGGGAGAAGTTGATATGATTTTGGGAATCAAGGTTATTAGAAGAGAAAATGAAATGATTTTATCTTAAGCTAATTATATGCAAAACCTTCAGTTAAATCATTTACAAAGAAATAATGGAGAACCAATTTTACAAAAAAATTATTCTCAAAGCATTGGTTCAATTTCCTATTTGATGAATCGTATGAGACTAGATATTGCTCTTGCAGTTGGAAAATTAAGTCAACACACCAAGAATCCAGGAATAGAACATTAACATGCTTTGGAAAGTTTGTTAAGGTATTTTTAGGGTACAATGATTATGGTTTGCATTTTCATGGTAACCCTGTTGTACTTGAAGGATATTGTGATGTTCACTGGATATCTAAGTCCACTTTGGCTACTGGTTGGTATTTATTCACCTTAGATGGTGGAGCAATTCCTGAAAATTAGTAAGCAAACCTGTGGAATGGATTCCACTATGGAATTTGAATTTATAGCGTTGGAAAAAGCTGGAGCTGGAGTTGAATGCCTTAGGAATTTAGTTGCAGATATACCATTATGGCCTAAGACTATGTTCTCCATATATCTATATTGTGATAGTCAGGCGGCAATTGCAAAGGCACAAGCAAAGTGTATAATGGTAAGAAAATGCATATATGCCTTAGATATAACTTGGTGAGAAAATATATACATAATGGTACCACTGCAATCAATTTTGTAAAGTCAGAGTGGAATGTAGCTGATGTGCTTACAAAGCCTCAATCCATCAAAGTAATTCAAGAGACATTTAGAGGAATAGGCTTGAGGCCATGTTGCAAGTCAAAGTGATGGACATCCAATTTATGTGTTAGGAGATCCTTGGAATTGGATTCAAAGGATAGGAACTAAATCACTAGGTGATTTGATTAGTCCTATTATTTTGGGCCTATTCTAGATTAAATGTAAAGGATAATACTCACTACGATGAACTAGAGGATGAATTTTATGACTCTTAGTCAGCAAGGCTCAAGTGTCATGAGGGTATGTTAATTGTAGTGCTACTATGATCTGACCTAAGCGGATGTAGGAGGTAGGCCGCTTACGATGAGAATTTTACGGGCAAATTCTCTAAATGTTCATGATTAATCCAAGATTGAGTACACGGGTTATGATGTCCATTGTATAAAAAGATGACTCTGCCATCAGGTGGTGGGATGTGGATGGTAAGTCAGTTTGCTACAATAATTGGGAAAGGTTCAAGAAGTCTGACTTCACATGTTCTTTGCAGCGTGGCTTGTCAGACCTAGTGTAGATTCAAGTCGACAGACAACTAAAGTGATGTGTCCTATCAATAGATTAAAAAAAAAATTCTTTAACAATATAAGTTTGTTTATTTAGTTAATCAAGTTTAACTATTTTAATTTTCATTTACTTCTTTAGTTCTTTAAGTCTCTTTTACGAAGCCCTTATTTCCCCTAATTTATATTCAGCTCATAATATTATCTCATCATCTTTATTTGCCTTCTTTAATTTCAACTCTTCTTTGCCGATAAATTGAAAACTTCTTTGTGTATCAAGGATGAAGCATAAAATGTGAAGTCTCTCCTTCATTTAGGGTCTCTTGAGATTTTGCTTGTATTTTTTATTTGTAATCTAAGTTGAGTCTTTAGAAATGATGTTATTGTAAGTATTTTATAGGCTGTGCACAACCCTTTAACACTTGAAGAGGTTCAATAGTTGAGTGCACAACTATTGGGGGAGTCGGGGGCTGTTTTATCTTGGAAGCCAATTTGCATTTTCCCAGTTGCACCATAGGGGACATCTACGGTCTTAAGGATAGTGTCATTTGACATGATTCAGCCCCAACATTTTTTTCCCCTAACAATTTGTTACAGGAATTAAGAAGGTTGCTGAAGGAGATATTATCAAAACCAACTTCCGTTCGAGGCAAAAGTTAGGTTTGATCTCTCATTTTTTTGACAATAATTTCCAACAGAATTAGATTTGGTAACTTCACTTTCAAGCCTCAAGACTTGGCTTATTGAGCAAAGAGTTCCAAGGATCAGCTTTTAGATGGCAAATTGAATCTAAAACATTGGTTTCTTGTACCTAGTGCCTAGCAAAAGATCGGTGCCAAAGTAAGTATATAATCATTAGATTTGAAAGAATAAGGGAAACTTTCAGTGCGACCCTTGAGTTACCTCTTAAAATTAATGCCATACCCTGTGTTATCCAAGTTATCAATCCGATCCTTATAGGGTAAAAATATATCAATGAGACTCCTACTGTTAGGAAATCACAGTTAAATGTTGATGGAAACAAGTTAAATTTTTATAAAAAGATAAATAACCTTGAACAAAAACCTTACGCTTCATGCTTTTCTTCATCATCCTTTACTGTGTGCAGTTTCTTTCTCTCTTAGTCGTAGATCCTTACAGAGTTTGGAAGATATATTTTATGTGTAGTGTTTTTAAACTTAGAATGTGGGGGGTAACATTGAAAATGCATAAATAAAAACTAATTGAGTCTAAAGTATTAGTAATAGGGGGTCTTACTAATAGATTAGTCAACTTAGGGAGTGGAATCAATATTCGAAGATAACTCTAGGGGTGGCATTAATATTAGGGGTTAATTCAGAGGGTGGGACTGAAATTTTCAAACCTCATTTTCTCCCTCTTTATTGGTCATTATTACCTCCCTCGTTTCTATGGTGATTCAGCAGCTTTGGAAATTCTTTTCTGTCGGTTACTAGGATTTTCCTTCTATTGGAAAGGGGAGATGATTGGAGAGTAAGGGGAATGTATGGCCGGGATCGAAGTGGAATTCACAAGCAGTGAGATTTTCTTTTGATTTTTAGATCTGGGCTCGATCAAACAAAAGCTGAAGTGGAACTTGCAAGACTCTGGGATTTTCATCATGAGAGAGAACAGAAAAAGATGAAGGAGAAGAGTTGGCATTGGAATGAGAATTGCTGTTGTAACCCTAGGTTTTGGGTTGGAATTCCGGATCTTTTAATTAGGCTCCAGCACTTAACTGAGGTCTCTGTAGGCTTCGGCCGATGGGTTTAGGGGGTCTAAGAATCTGCTGTACTTAGTTAACAGAGCTGACTTTTATTAGATTTCAAATATCAAATTTAAAAATCTTAATTTTAGGGTTTTGGCTAGGGTTGCTGTTCCTGCAATTCAGAATTAGTAAATGCTACGAATCTGCAAGTCAGAAACTGTTCCAGAGAAAGAGGGGTTAAGGTTGGAAGGGTTTGGGGTTTTCTGGAATTTAAAAATTCTGCAACTCCTCAAGGAAGAAGTTGAAGTGCAGAAATTCTGAACACCTGAGTTAAGGATCCTTTGGAGATTGTAAGTAGGGCTTGGTTCTACATGCTTAGGCAATTGGAGGGAGGGTAGAATGATGGGTTTTGGGGCTGGGACTGAGGGAATCCTATTGAGGCTAGGACCTGGTATCGCTGGGAACAAGGAGAGGAGTGAGGAGGCTACGATGGCTTGGGTGGTGGGGAAGGGCTGCAACTGTAGGGATGGGGTGGGGTGTCTAACTTACTTGAATTTGAGGTAAGCTTGCTTTAATTCTGCAGACAAAGCTTGAAGAAGATGATGGAATCTCAAAAACTGAAAATAAGAGCACTCTAACCCAGTCACAGGGTTCCAAGGGGAATCCCACGACTTCACAAGTCAATTCTCAGACTCAAATCATTTCATTAATCAAGACTGATGAATTGCATGAATGACTAGGCTATTTATAGCCCTCACAGACTATCCTAGACTCAACTAATGACTCACTACCAAACTGGGATCCAATTACATACTAAAATAGGACTCCTTTTAAGATAAGGTTCCTAAAATTGGGGAACCCTATTGTCACCTACTAATAGTCCAACTAACAACCAAGGACCAGCATTAACTCAACAATTAGGACTCTAAATAGGAAATAAAAACAGAATTATTTTCCTAAAATAAAACTGGACTTGGTCAACCAATATGGCTTGATCTAGAGGTAGGTAAATGACCATTCTACCCCTAGACTGATTTGCCCTCCTTTGGATCTGGCTCACAGATGGGTTTGAGCCCTCTTTGGGGGCTGACGAGGGCTGGTTACATCAGTTGCACCAGATCTGCATGTCGTACAGGTAGGTTTTTGTAAATTGAAAAGATTAAAAGAATTTCAGTAAAATTGAAAAAAATTATATTTATGCTGAAGCCCCTATATTTCATTCATAGTTGTTAGATTTATTTTTGAACACCTGATCCCATCACAGTGGTCGCATGTTTGAAGGTAGTTGAATCGGTTGTAATGCGGCTTACATCCAAGCGTAGCCTTTAGGAACTCTTCCGCTGCGTGAAATGCAGAGGAATTTAACACATACGTATAAATGAAGCGTGTAGATAAGTTTGATTTTGGAAGCCCTAACGTCTTCTTCACACAAATTGGAGAAGAGCGGAGTGAACAGTGAGTGGTAATTTCTGTCCACTGCTATCGGCTACAAAATCTTTGCGGGATTCGTTACGGTATGCTTCTTCCACTTTTTTATTTGTTTTCTTATTCTCGGGCTTCTTGTGTGTGGATAGATAGTCACATTTCTCATTCTCCATTCTCAGGGGCTAAAATCTGCAATTTTTAGAACTCTCTCGATTGGTCATGTTGGAGGATTAGATAGCAGAGCGGCTTTTTTCTATGCAAAACTATTGAACATTTCTTTATCTAACCCTCTAAAAGACAAACTATGATATCAATTTTTCTTGGATAGGATGATGAGCAAGTTTGAGACACAGATGATGTGTAAGAGTTCTTGAAAATAACTGTAATCAAGACGAGCTGGGTCTTTTATTAGTTATTGGGGTGTAATTGTTGCTTTGGAAGAATAGCTTTCGGGGGGATTGAAGAAATCAAGCCAGGGGCTATAAGAAGGGATGGAACAAGAGCATGAGTAATTCTATGCAGTTCATGGTGAGAAGCCAATGTCATGTTCTTCTATCCTTTCGTCTCTTTCGAACCCTGTACATACAGACTATCCCTATTTGATAGTCATATTTCTCCCAGCCCCTGTTTTGATTTCTCAAGTTCCTTGCATTTGTCTTTCAAATATAGTAGCCTGTTTACTGATTAAATCATATTTGTGGTTTGATATGGGTTCCCAAACCATCCCTACATTAGTTGTTGGCTATGCTGCTTTTCTAACAGTGAAAACCCTGGAGAATTGTGGTTGGTTAACTTGACCCCTTTCCTCTTTCCTGAAAGCTGGAGTTCTTTACCACTGTAGATATCCTCAGAAACCTAGGGCATGTTTCTCAAATTAACACTGGTGTGGAATTTTAGCAGAAACTTGCTTTGCATCCAAGGTTCTTTCGGTTGACGGCTTTATCTGCATTATTACAGGTTAATTGCTCTGCCATTGGGTTTGCTAGGTTCTAGTTTTACGCTTTTGGAATTGAAAGAGAATCTCTTTACTTTTCACTTCTTTGTGGAAAGATCGAAATCTTCGATATTTTGCTAGTTTCGACCGAGATAAAGAGTTTTTTTTATAAGAAAAAAATCCGCCAAAATTGGTTGAACCCTGTTTTGGTTGAAATTTCGGAAATTTCAACTGAAACATTGTATTTCTCCGAAATCTTACTGGTTTCATTTTGGTTTTAAAGAAACTAAAATTTTGGTTGAAATTTTGGCTGTTTCGATCGAAATTAGTACCATGACTTGTATGCTAAATAAACATGAAAGAACCATTAGAAGCAGTCCTTAGTTCATTACAATGAACTGATGAAGTCAACAATCCGTAGTAACATTGCAATGAAGTCAACAATCAAGGAATTACTTAATCATAGAGGTACTACTTTTCAGAATAAGTGAAACACAAAATAAAATACTCTCAGATTATATACATAATCACAAGATGAAAGAAAAAGTGACTCATACTAGCAGTTAACAATTTGATTTGGACATTACAATCTTATATGCATGTACTACAGAATTACAGCCACTGGCCAAACCACCGGCAACCATACTACTGCCTTCCATGTCAAGCAGGAGCAGGAATAGTAGATGGAATTTCTAAGTCGTGGGTTTCTTTTGAGAATAGGAGAGTTCCTATTCTAATTTTATTTGTCTGGAACCTTTGGATGATTCAATGGGATGCAATGTATGCACATAATATACGCAAGCTTACGAAACTGATCCTAAAAATAAAATAAACGGATACATATTTTTATTTTGTTTTGTTTTTAAGTATGAAAAGCGTATATAATCAATAACAATATAGCATTCATAATAGCATGGTAAAAAATTCGAGGGAAACTCAAGTTTCGACCGGATGAAAATGGGAAACTTAGGTGGAAACTTGGGAAATTTCGAGGAAACCGAGGACTTTTTCGTTCAAGTTTCGACAGGTTTTAGAGAGTATTTTGGGGTGGGATCCTGTATTTAAGCTAATTAGAATATAAAGAATACATTTGTTGTATTTTGCTAAAAAAGTTAATGTAGATATGTCATTCAATGTACATAACATCAATGTAGAGTTGTCCAAAAAGTACATTATAAACTTAACTACTTAAGCACATAACATTCAATATATAATTTCTAACTTCAAAATAGTTGACAATAAAAGGAAAATACAACTTACTGTTAAGAGGAGTGCCAAGAGTGGATTCATCCTGTGAGCTGAGTAGTACTATGCCTGTAACATCCTCTCCTCCAACCAACGAACATGGACATCCTATCACATTTTATGCCTATGGTTGTCAAGTTAATCAACAACTGTAACTTTATGAGCCTGGTCATCAATATGCTTAAGATAACCAACCGGAGGGAATACGCACTTTGGATAGGGAAGTCCTGATGGAGGGGGTATTTGTCGTGGGTATTTGGGGAAACATGAAATAAACAAAAAAATTGTAAATTTGGGAAAGCTACAAAATTTACAGGAAAAAGTCCCAAGTTTCCACAAAATTTCCCAGGTTTCCACGAAATTTCCTAAGTTTCCACGAAATTTTCCAAGTTTCCCACAAAATTTGGGAATTTTTTTTCCTCATGAACCAGCTGGTCCAACTGGGTTGAACCAAGTTTCGACAAGTTTCGACGAAATTTCGACAGTTTCGATCGAAACTAAGGACAAGTTTCGACGAAATTTCGACAGTTTCGATCGAAACTGAGGACTTTTTTTCGGTCCTCATGAGTTTCGTTTTGCATTTTCCAAAATGGGAAATTTCAGTGGAAATTTCGCAAGTTTCGATGGAATTTTGTTCTATGCATAATAGAACCAAAAAAGTCAATAAAAGAATTAACAAGCACCTTTACAATAAAGTGCATGCCTTGACCCTTGAAAAACACCTACATGTTTTGGTATCTATGATGGGGTATGTTTATTAATGTTGATGGGTTGACATGTTTAGTTTTTTTGAGATGGGTATGATCTGTTTCGGTCAAGGGTGAGTATGTAATCACATATTAAGAGATTCTTTTCAAGTTTGAAACAAATCAGATGCGTAGGGGCAGGTATTTTTTGAAAAAAAGAAGAAGTTAGGATAAGATATTAGGATTTTGAGTAGTTTATTTGGGTAACCAAGGCCATATGTTGTAGTGCTTGGATAGGATTGCAATTTGGATCGAGTAAGGCATCCGGTGTAGGTGTTTGTGACTATGTGGTCTCAAATCTCAATCTTTGGGGCTTTTATGGGTTAGAGTTGGCAAACCAAAAATTCAAGAAAGCGGGTGAACCTTTGATATCTGACTTTACTATTTCAAATCTAAAACTAGTCATGGGCTCAAAGCTGTAGCAAATTCAACCTCAGTAAATTGCCAAAAGTTTCTAGGTGGTCCTAGAATCTTATTCTTTCCCAAGTCTTCACGTTATTATGAATGAGGAAAACTTTAATTTTCTAGTTTTGAAGAGTCACCTGTAACTCAAGCCAACGCTGAAACCCTCACCAGTACATCTTAGCGTGTCTTATGTTATTGAAGTTCATTACTCACTAAGTGTGAAACTCTTGCATTTGGGGTACTTCCCAATTCATGATTGGTTTCTAACTACTTATTTCTCTCAGTTCTTCACTGCTTCTTCTGCTTTCTGTTGTTTGCCATCTAACCTTGTCACTCAGCTGAAGCAGATATCCTTTTTCCAGACGTATTTTCTACTAGCTTGCACTGTTCCTAATGGTCCAATCAGCCCCACTGTCTTCGAATTATACCCTGACATTACTCCTTTCAGAACTATGTTTTCTTCAGCCAAGCCAAATGCACTGTCATGTTTCTATAATAGCCCAAAACAGTAACCAACACTCCACCCTGGAGAACTGAAATTTCTTTCATATTCTGTCTGCCGGACCTTTTTGCAACTACTACTCGGACAAGAATTTTCAGGTCCTCCTAGTCTGTATTTTAAAGGTTTCAGAAATCTATTTTGGCAAACTGATTACCCCAGTGACCCAATCCCAAATTTTCTCTATTATACAATTTAATGTATACCAAACCAGCCTATATTTTTTGAGTTTACCGGCGTCAGATGCCCTATTCATTCCTTCTACAGCCTTTGCAATAGAACTCCAACCCTCTACATAGGGTTAGGGGTTTCCTACATTGCACCAGATATTATTTATTTACTTAAATTTTCACTTACATTGTACGAGTTACATAAGGCTAACCACATACCCGATCTAGGCTACTTTTGAGTGTCTGTTGGGTTGTATGGGGCATGGGCTTTACATTTTTTGGATTACTATACTACTGCTAGGACCCTGGGAGGTAGCCAGGTGGAGGAGCGAGAGAGGGGATTATAAATGGGGAGGAATTGAGATGAGAGGGTATCAGGCATTTGATATTAGTGTTGGGGCAGCCTTTGGCTGAGGACACCATTTGGTGTGGGGGTGACTGGCACCATTAAAGCAAGATCTGATTCTTCTTATCAAATTGGTAACACAGCAGCCACGATTCTGGGAGACGAGATGTGATTGTTTCTATTTACCAGTGAAGAGAGAATGGAGAACTGGTTTATGGAAGTTGCAAACTTCTGTCGGAAAGAACAGATTGAGAAGGAGCAATGGTTAGCAGTGGCACTCCATAACCTAGAAAGACGAGCACTGGAATGGCTCTATCGGAGGGAGTGGCCAGTGTTGGACTGGTTGAGTTTCAAATAGGCCTTGTAGATTGACTTCGGTGTTGGGAGGAGCACTGGATTTATAAAACTAGATGGAATTAGAGAGCAGGAATAGTTTAATGAATATTTGGGGCAGAATCTGAAGATTTTCCCACTTCTGTAGACCTCACACATGCAGGGAGATTCCAGAAAACTCCCACCGCAGGTATGGCTGATGAGATCCAAGTGAAGATTTGACAATATGGGACTTCAAATGGGGGAATAATCGCAGCAAATTTCGTGGAGAGAAAATTCGCAAAGCCTAAAGATCGAGTGCATAATCGATAGGGGCGAGCGAGGTGAGGCGATGTTAAAAGAAGAGGACATAGCCAATGGAATTGGAGAGAGAAGGGAGCATCGCTGGTATAAATGAGAGAGAGGCTGGGCGGTGTGAACTCCGGCAAAGCCACCGTGGATGAGGGTGATAACGAGGGAGGGTTACATAGCGGCAACGAAGGAGCAGTTCTCACGTGGTTTCTAGTGACAATTTTTCAACCAAGTAGAGAAGAGCGAATTACAAGTAGCGGTGGCAGTTGAGGAGTTTTGGCTCTCATCACAAGTGAAGAGAGGAAGAAGATGGGTGGATTGGGTGGTTGACAAACCGGTTGGGTTTGGGTTAATTTTAACCCTGCGCTTGGACCGGATGTTATAGTTGGGCCAAGTCATTAAATTGGAAATCTGGGCCTTAAGGGTTTTGCAATTGGCCCATTTAAAAGGATCTCATAACTGGGCTTTTAAAAGAATTAATAGGCCCAACCCAGGTTTGGCCCAGAAAACGTTCAATCCACTTGTGCAACATGTCCAGGGGCAGTTTAGGAATGCTGTTCCTTCATCCCCTACCTCCGTCATCTCCATCCTACTTGCGCACCAAGGGGCCAAATCGAGAAAGGAGAAACCTGAAGGCTTGACTTCTAGCCATTGACCGCCGTTGAACCTGTGGGAGACAAAGACGGTGGCGGCAGAACCCCAATTGACGTGGCGGAGCACCCTGAATCACCAATGGCGGTGGAAAGAACTTGGTACAATCGACAGAAGACTGCGCCTGAAGTTAAGTCACATCGCTCTTTAGCGCACAACGAACCATAACTAAGATCGATGGCTGTTGGGAGCGAGACTTACCAGATCCACATCTTCATGGGTGAGGGGTTAACGTTCCAATTGATCTGCGACCCTTCAGGTGTAGTTGAAACTTCTTTCTAGCTATTATTTCTAGTGGAATTTGGTTCAGGGGGCATTGGGGTGGTCTATTATGGAAAAATGAAGAATGGAGCGACTACATTTAATCTAATCGTGGAGTTTGCAAGCGTTTTAGGACACTTATAGGATTTGTTTGTTCCTTTTTCTTATAAATAGTGGCGTTGATTTTTTCTCTCACCTGCATGGTCGATGATTCCTGGCATACCCATAAGACCCATAGGATATATGCTTGTTAGGATTCCTACTGGGTTTCTTGGGTGCTGAAGATATTCCAAAGTAGAGCTTTTCTACTCGGGTACAAGTATGATGGTCAGCGAGCTCAAATTAACTAATTAACTGATGGTAGCATGCTTCATCAATTGGGAACACTGATTGAAAGGGTCCTTTGCACTGAAACAACATGGTTGTGTAGTAAACATGTGAAGACCAAATTGCTAATTTTCCTTCACCTCGAGGATAAGGTGAAATTTAAGGGGGCAGGAATGATAGGACCTTGGAGGAAGTCATGCGGAGGTAGAGAGGGGATTAGGGGTGATTGAGGGGATTATTAATAGGGAGGAATTGAGATGAGAGGGTATCGGGCATTTGATATTAATGGTGGGTAGCCTCTGGCTGAGGACACCATTTGTTGTGGGGGTGACTAGCACCATTAAAACCAGATCTAATTGTTAATTCCCTTGTTTTACTATTGAATTTCTCATTCAAACTGAAGGTTTGTTCATATACTTTGTTTGGAGTCTTCCTGATGTGAACAAGGTTGATCCCTTCTATAATTGGGTCCAAAAACCCAGGCCCAATTGGCTCACCAAAGGGTTGGCCGAACCTTTACAGGGGTATTTTGGTCATTTTAACCAGTTTTGGTGTGTTGGTTTGGATCCCATTAAATCCAGTGTTTTGTCTGGACCATAGATCTATTTTTATTTTATTTTTCTGTTTATTGTTTTGCAGGTTATTTGAGAGTCCTTGTGTGAGTGAGATTCCTAGTTGGGTTGGGATCTCACAACTTGAGTCCATTTTAATATCTTAATTGTTTGGACTCCATATCTACTCTAGAATTTGGATTGGAGTCCACCAGAGTGAGCTTTTGGAGGTCAAAATACTTGGTCAAAATTAGAGTCCTGATTCGAATTTATTTTAAATTAATATTCCTTTTGGATAATTAGGTGTTATTTTCCAGTATAATTACTTTTTATTCGTGGTGATTATTTTATTTAGTTGTAAAAGGGATCCTATTCTATAAGATATTCCCTAGTTGAGTCAAGTTTGGTTTCCTAATTAGAGTCCTGGTCTTTTCCCTCCACTTGTAAGGCTATAAATAGCCCACCCTGCCTCATTGTAAAATTAGTTGGTTTTGATGAATAAAATTATGAGTTTGGAGTCGAGTAAGGTCGTGTTTTAGTGTTCTTCAATTTCAGTAATCAATCTTCAAGTCCAGCAGCAGTCCAGCCCTAACAACAGCCTACATTCAACTCCAAGTAAGTATACAACAACCCCAGCCCCTTCCCTACCCTTAACTTCCTTCCCAAACCCTAAAACCATGTTCTTAATGCCCTTATCATCCCGTTTCTAATTTTTTGGATTTTTCTGCAATTTTCGGACTTTTCCTTAGACCTAAAATTCAAGGTCAGATGTATGGCAATCTAGCCATTAGATCTGTCCCAAACTTTAGGAAGGTTATCCCCCTAACTCTAGTGACCTTCCCTCCCAGTTTCAGCCCAATCCGACCATCCGAAACCCTAGTTCCTGTGAAACTCTTATAAGTCCCAAACCCCTTAACCAAACTCTAAACCCTTTTAGGATTAGCATCCCCAGCCCTTCCCCTACACTTGATCCTAGTCCTAATCAAATCCAATAATCCCAAACCCTTTCCCAAACCCTTTTGGACTAACACTATCTAATCCATCTAGGACTTGACCTAAACTTACTGGACTTAATGTGAAACTATAAAACATTAAACAACAGCCCCCTCCTAAGCCTTATTGAACCCTATAACAGGATGCCTTGAAGCCCTAACCTGGATTTTAAATTCTGGAATTTAACTACAGCAACCACCAAAACCCTAAGACCCTTCTATTCAGGCTTAAAACCCTGAAAAAGTGATCCTATAAATTCCCAGATCTGCATCCAATTAAAGCATAGAATTAACTCCTAAAACCCATATTCCTACAACCTTCAAGCTGGCTGAAACCTTCAAGACCCAACCCTAACCTTTGCCACCTCAATTCCTCCGAGAGCCCTTCAATTGCAAGCTTCTACTACCCTAGAAGACTGCTCGTTCACAGTTAGAGGAGCTGGAGTGACCCCAGTTTTTGGCTTTAATTTCAAATCTCAAAACCTAGAATTTGGGTATACATCACTTGCTCCGCTGGTAGTTCAAGGCTAGTCTAATGGCTGGATTTGTAGTAACTGTGAGTTGCTTTTTTTTGTATGCGTACTTTGTAGTTCTGAAATACAGTCATATCTCAGCATCCAACAGTCAGATAGGGTTGAAGTTCAAAAAGATATTCTGCACTAGGAGACCCGTCTATGACAGATAATTCTGTCCCAACAGAGTTACGTGCTTGCTCTTTCTGTTGATATTTGTTTTCTGCTATTTTCTCTATTTTTCTGTCCTGGGATAGACAAGGTATAGGTGTTGTTTGTATCTCCTGGGGTTAAACATCAATTACGAAAAGACATTTTAAGGCTGTTTGAGGTTCTGTTTCTGTTTCTGTTTCTGTTTCTGGCACTTGTTTATTTCCCTGTTTATACCATTCTTCTGTTCTGATGATAGACCAGAAGCTTTACCATTTTGTTGCTTTCGTGTTGGTCCAACGTAAAGTTGTAACAGCCTTTGAGTGTTTCAATTCCGTAAAACCTTACATTGGGTCACTGTTTGGTCACCTCTTGGTTTCTGTTGCGGGATTGTGTTGATACGTTAGAGCCTATTGTTTGTTAGTGGTTGTGATCCTATTTGGGGTTAGGCTACCAACGGCCTAGACATAGAGAGTTTTAGAAGTTGGAGCTTTAGGCTTGGTATTTTTCTTTATATAATAATGTTTGAGGGGATATTGCTTATTTTAGTCAATGATTTATTTAGAGAAAATTGCACTGGCACCCCCAAATGGAGGCCTTAAAGCACTGACACCCCACTTTATGTTTAGAAAACACAGAGACCCCAAAATTGGATTTTCATTAGATATATTTGTCCAATTTATCACAGAAAACCGTTCAGACACTATTTATTATAGGGATATTTTTGGAAATGAAAGAAAATAAACACTGGTTTAACTGTTTTCAGTGATAAGTTGGACAAATATATCCACTAAAAATTCAATTTTGGGATCTCTGTGTTTTTTAAACATAAAGTGGGATGTCAGTTCTTTAAGGCCTTCATTTTGGGGTGCCAGTGCAATTTGCTAACTTATTTATAATCATAAAGCATAAAGAGCTCATCAGCTATTTGTGACTTCTTTATTATAAATACAACAACAACAATAAGCCTTGTCCCAACTAAATGGGGTCGGCTACATGGATTCTTGCCCTCCAATCAATTCTAGATACAAGGCCTAAGCTATACATATAATTTCTCACCACTTCTAAAGTTATCTTAGGTCTACCTTAGCTCTTCTAGTTCCTTCAATCTGGATTATATCACTTCTCCGTACAGGGGCATTTATAGGTCTCCGTTGAACGTGGCCATGCCACCTTAAACGACTTTCTCGAAGCTTATCACTTATGAGAGCAACTGCCAGACCAACTCTAATATGATCATTTCTTATCTTATCCATCCTAGTTTTGCCATTCATCAATCTTAGCATCCTCATTTCTGCTACATTGAGTTTATCTATATGATACTTTTTAACAGCCCAACACTCTGCACCATTCATCATAGCTGGTCAAACAACGGTCCTATAAAATTTTCCTTTAAGCTTTAATGGAATACGCTGATCACATAAGTCCCCGGACGCACCTCTCCACTTCATCCACCTTATTTTAATTCTTTGGGAAACCTCATCCTTTAAATCACCTCTTTCACTTATGATTGAACCTAGGTACCTAAAACAATCACTTTGAGGAATCTCTTTATCGTCAAGTATCACAACCTCATTATCTGCCCGATCATGACTAAAGTTAGAAACTAGATATTCTGTCTTCGATCTACTAAGTTTAAAGCCTTTTGATTCCAAAGCTACTCTCCATGATTCTGATTTGGTATTAATCCCCACTTGGGTATCATCAATCAACACAATATCATCCGCAAAAAGCATATACCAAGGGACCTCATCTTGAATGTCTTTGGTTAATTCATCCATTATGAGTGCAAATAGATATGGGCTTAAAGTTGACCCTTGATGTAGCCCAACTGTAATTGGGAATTCATTACTTTGTCCCTCCTCTGTTCTAACACTATTCATTGTACCATTATACATATCTTTAACTATATCTACATATTTACTTGCAACACTTCTTTTCTCTAGTACTTGCCAAATTAACGCTCTAGGGACTCTATCATAAGCTTTCTTTAGTACTTCTTTAATATAAATGAGGGCCATAAATCATATCAAATGTAGTACTATATTGGAATGATCAAAACAGTAGCCAATCAAGATCTTTTCACAGGGAATGAGTTTTTGATCTGACAGATGAAATATGAAGTGAAATTCAGATGGGAAACAAAAATTAATATCACAATGAGATTTACATAAACATGGGAAAAATTTCGAGGGAAACTCAAGTTTTTACCTTGTGAAAATGAGAAATTTCGTGGAAACTTGGGACTTTTCTTTGTGAGTTTTGACGTCAAGCTTCGACACGTTTTAGGGGGTATTTTGGGGTGAGACTCTGCATATAAGCTAATTAGAGTTTAAATAACACATAATCAATGTAGGTATATCACTCAAAGTACATAACATTAATGTAAAGATTTCTGACAAATGCACTATAAATTTAAGTACTTAAGTATATAGCATTCAATATAGGGATTATTATTGCCCCCTATACTTTGGTTTTATTACTATCTAAACCTCCGTTTTATGAAATTGCTATTGGCACCCTCACTTCAACGATAATAAGTGGCTGTTAACATTGAATATCTAACGTCTATTTTGCCCTTCATTAAAATTAAGAATTAAAAAAAGATGACATTACCCTCATTTATAGAAACTATATTGAATGCCAATTATATTTTAGAATCAATTTTGGATTTGAAAGAGTACCAGTCTTCTCCATTTAAAATAGAGCAAATTGCATTGGCACCCCAAAATGGAGGCCTTAAAGCACTGACACCCCACTTTTGTTTAAAAAGCACATAGACCCCAAAATTGATTTTTTATTGGATATATTTGTTCAATTTGTCACTGAAAACCTTTCAGTCACTGTTTATTATAGGGATATTTTTAAAATAAACAGTGATTTAATTATTTTAAGTGATAAATTTGACAAATATATTCAATAAAAACCAATTTTGGGGTCTCTGTGCTTTTTAAACATAAAGTGGGGTGTTGGTGCTTTAAGGCCTCCATTCTGAGGTGCTAGTGTAATTTGCTCTCTAAAATATGATGAATACCCAGATTAAGAAAGTTTTTGAATGAATTACCTCTTGAGATCTTACTTCTTCATCCCCAACTCCATTAAAATATGCATAGTGGTAAAGACAAACTGTTTTGCAATATAAATTTAGGTTCTAACAACAAGAACAGTGATCTGGGAGAAAAGAAATGAATCTATACGTGTGTTGTAATTCTTAGGATTTACACAAAAGAACAAAATAACAATGATTTTTGCTGCAGCGTGATACTTGTTAATGAGGGGCTTACTATTGCACTAAAAAAATATATAAATCACATAAATTTTCAGGTAAAGTTCATCTTCAATGGAAGCATTGTCTTGAAATTATTATTAATATTATTATTTTTGAGAATTTAATTCGGGGATTGGGACCACATGCTTATAGTTGTTGAAACTCTGAAGTTCCACTTAAATTTTCCACAATCACAATGATAAAAGTTTTACAAACAAATTAGCATATAAGATGTTAATTGATAGGAAATTTGGTAACAATGCACAATGGTTAGCATATATTAGGTGATTTTCAATTTTCAACTTTGAATTAAATTTGATCTTTCCATCATATTTAGTTTCTATTTTGAGTTTTATTCAATCATATCTTTCCTTTATTTGGTGGTTTCTTTTAGAGAAGAAAAATCACATCTTTCTGTTATTCAGTGTAAGGGTGTCAATCGGTACGGTTTCGGTACGATACCAACTTTGAATACCTAAAACCAGAACTGTACCGTACCGAATACGGTACGGTTTCGGTATTTGCAAAAAGGGTCCGGTATGGTTTCGGTATAAAATCGGTATGAAAAAACGGTTCTAGGGCGGCCGGTACGGTTTAGTTATACAATCAGTTTCAAACTTTCACACACTGTCACACCAATCAAGATAACTACACTGTCTACACCAAATGAGTGAATGACCAGACTAATTAGATATAGACTCACGGTTATTGACTTGAGTCACTCACCATTGTCCACAGGACCGACCACAAATAACTACAAATGGACTGGGGAATCTGTTCGTAAATCAGTGGTTTGCATCTATCATCCGCCTAAAACTTGTCTGTGGGGTTGCATCACATGAGTGCGCATATATATATATATATATATATATATATATATATATATATATATATATTCTTTTACCCTTTCAAACCTATGAGTTGTTTGATAAAGAATATGTTGACAAAGAATAAAAAACATGGATTGATTGCACTTCCATTCATTAGCCCTTCAAACATTCACACTATCCCAAACTAGAAAACCAATCTGAACATCATTGGGTTTCAACTTATTCCTTTGTTCAGATTCACTGCTACCAATACATGGACCTTTCAGATTAAAAATGAAAGAGGTTGGGAAAAGGGTTATGCTGTATGCATCTACTAGAAGATTAACGGAATTTCAAAAAGATAAAAGCAATAAATTAGGTCTAGACTGATAAGGAAGTCGTAGAAGAAGAAATTAACCTCTAACCTCTTTTGGTCTTTCCCTCTTTCGTTCGCGTGGAGCAAGGCTTTCCTCAAGGGAGTTTGGTCTGCAGGTCTGGATCTTGTCGGAAGTTTCTGTAGAACATATAAGTAGAGCACTAAAGTGAGAAGAAGACGAAGACAGGAGTGAGACGAAGACGATTTCTGCTCTTTTCTTGCTGCTCTATCTTCATTGATTCTTCAGGATGAGACTCATTAGAGTGAGACGAAGATGATGAGCATGAAAGAATCAGACTTTGAGACTTGAGAGATGAGTGAAGACTGAAGACACTGAATCACTGCAATCGCATTCACATTTCACACTTTGCAGAATCGCAGGTAGCCTAGGGCAAACTAAACTGAGGAACAAAATCGCAAATTACCATATGTAACCTTGACTTTCGGTATGGGAATCGGTTCACACATTCGGTACGGTTCGGGTGTGTACCGTTGGTTTCTACAGCTGAAACCGGAACTGGACCGGACCGAATTTCCAAATTTGGTTTTGGTCCGTACCGTATCGAATTTTGAACGGTCAGGTACGGTTCGGTATTAGGCGGCGCGGTCCGGTACGGTTTAATGGTTCCGGTCCATAGTTGACACCCTTAATTCAATGGTTTCTTTTTAGATAAGAAAATGGATTTAAGGTTAATTTTTCCCCATAGTTAATTAAGGGTAGTATTATAACTTAACAAAAGGTAAATAAGTAAATAGATAACTCCAGGGTTATTTTTGGGATTTAAAAAATATATATAAATGCCACATTATTAATAAACTAACGGGGCTTTACGGTAGGGGGGCAATATTAATTGTGGATAGAGTTAAAGGTTGGATTAGTAATTTTAAAAGTACAAGGGATAAAGTGGTAATAAAATCTAAGTACAAGGGGGCAACAATAATTATCCTTTCAATATATAACTTCTGAGTTTAAACCATCAAATTCAAAGTAACTAACAATAAAAGTGAAGTACAACTCAGTGCCAAGAGGAGTGCCTGGGTGTATCCATCCCATAAACCGAGTAGTACTATGCCTGTAACATCCTCTCCTCTGACCAATGAATGTAGACATTCCATGACATGTTATGCCTATGGTTTACCTCAACAGCTGCAGCTCTATAAGTCTGGTCATCAACATGCCTAAGATAACCAGTCTGAGGGAAAACACAATTTGGATAGGGAAGTCTTGATGGAGGGAGTATTGGTCGTGGTTTTCTCAAATTTTTTATTTTTTTTCTTTCATATTTCCCTAAATACCATAACCAATACCCCCTCCATCAGAACTTCCCTATCCAAATTGTGTATTCCCTCAGACTGATTATCTTAGGCATGTTGATGACCTAACTTATAGAGCTGTAGCTGTTGAGGTAAACCATAGGCATAACATGTCATGGGATGTCTATATTCATTGGTCGGAGGATAGGATGTTACATGCACAATACTACTCGGTTTATGGGATGGGTCCACCCAGACACTCCTATTGGCACTGAGCTGTACTTCACTTTTATTGTTAGTTACTTTGAATTTGATGCCACAATACTACTCGGTTCATGGGATGGATCCACCGAGGCACTCCACTTGGCACTGAGTTGTATTTCCCTTTTATTGTCAATTACTTTGTATTTGATGTTTTGAACTTAGAAGTTATATATTGAATGTCATGTACTTAAGTAGTCAAGTTTTTGTTGGAAAACTCTACATTGATGTTATGTACTTCGAAGATATATCTACATTGACTTTTTGAGCAAAATTTATTTATACTCTAATTAGCTTATATGTAGAGTCTTACCTGCTAAACTTTGTTGAAACTTGATGTCAAAACTTGCAGGAAAAAGTGCAAGGTTTCCACGAAATTTTTCATTTTCACAAATTCAAAACTTGAGGGACGAATGTTTTCTCATCAACGAGCTAGGCCAGCCAGGTCAAACCAGATTTTGACCGGTTGGGGGAAATTTCCCAGTTTCACATTGTTTTGTCGAATATTGCCAGCTTTCAATGGATACCTGTGACTTTTTTTTTTTTCGTTCCCCTATAATTTCATTTCCCATTTCCAAAAATGGGAAATTTCGCGCAAAATTTCCCAGGTTCCGCACAAATTTTGTTCCATGAACATAAAACAGGGACACAATAGCTCTTCAAGGTGGGGGCAGAACCAGGAACCAGATTTGAGTTAGGCTGGATTACTGATATGAAAGTAGAAAGATACCCTAAGATTTGATGTCAAGTAGATGGCAGATCTGAATGGTAACTGAAACGAAAAATGGTCACTGAAGTAGGCTTGTTATTAGAAGAAGAGAGGGGACAATATGGGGGAATTGACTAAACAATAATAGCAAGAAAGTAACACCATGGCTTCATGCCGCAAGGTGGATCTATTTGATCGAACACCAATCTACCTTGATCAAATACAAGGTTTCTCCATAGAGAAGGGCTAGAAAGCAAATTTGATTTCAATTAATGAGTGATCGATCCACCCTCTTACATAAATCCCTTTATATAGTTATTTTAAAGACATAAACGCCAAATGCACCATCCAATCATTAGCTAACATCCACTTATCAACCATCACCTAACTCTTGACAAAGGAAAGTTCCTTTTTGACAATGAGTTCCTTATTTTCAAACTGCACTCCCTTCCTTATTTTTAAACTGCAGTCCCTTCTATTGACCTCGACGAATCTCTCAAAGACTTGACTTGGGCTTAGGTCTAGCACATGAAGATCATAAGATGTATGTTTGACTTCAACCTACCAAAATAATCTTAGCCCATGAAAGCCATGGGTGGATTTGGGTCAATACCCTTGTGACCCATTGGGCTTCTATTTTCTAGCAATATGTCCTAGCGTGCATCACAAACACTGGTAAAAATTAAAATACATCAGATTTATAGAAATATGAACCATACCTAAGAGATTTGGGTTGTGGGAGATATACATGACCCTCCTCATGGCTAAGTTTAACCTCAAATAAGCACTAATTTAGTGACAGTAGAGTTAAATGTTTCCTGCATTGGTGTCCGAAAATCGATTGAATTACATTGTGTGGTACTGTGCATGTGCAGCCAAGTGTTTTCATTTCAATAGTTGAGTGACTCTTAGCTTTAATCAACTGGATTATGTAGCTGTTCTAGTCGATAAGTTATTTTTCCTATGCATGTTTTTTATTCTTTAAATGGTAACAAACATGATTTGTAGCCTCATTCCATGCATATGCTTGTTGGTTTAAGTTTAACTACAATAGTCCAAGTTTGACTGAGATTGCTGTTCAAACTATGTGATTTACACTTTGATCATTTCACATCATGTTAACTTGGTCAGTCCTGGTGCACAGATACAAAAATGGAATAAAGAGTCTAGTTTCACATGATATATTTTAGAGCAAATTGCACTGGCACCCCAAAATGGAGGCTTTAAAGCACTGACACCACACTTTTTGTTTGAAAAACACACACCCCCTAATTCATTAAACACATAAGTCCATTCTGTTAGTGAAACAATTAACCACTGAAAAAAAAAATCCAACAACAATGTCTTCATCAAATAACCTTCGTTGGCGGAAGAATGTCTTTTTTATTTTTTTTATTTTTTTTGGGTAAATGAGAATAAGATTTCTTTGAAGGGTATAATAGTTTTTGCGATAATATAACTAACCATTCTACATAATAGGACCTATGTGTTTTTCAAACAAAAAGTGGGGTGCCAGTGCTTTAAAGCCTCCATTTTGGGGTGCCAATGCAATTTGCTCTATATTTTATTTACCTACTTTTGAAATATATACTGAATTTTCTTGGAAGCAACCAAGTTTGGTTAAAAATTTGAGCTTATAGGAGTTGATAGACCCGAGGATGGAAATTTCAGTTTTGAGGGTGGTCGAATAGGAGTTGATTATCCAAGGATCAAAATTGAAACCACCCTCAGACTGAAATGAGGTCGAAATTCCGATCATCTCAGTCAAATTTTCCCAAGACAACTTGATCCTTCGTTTTGGCCCTGTTTTCATGGATTTATAATCTGGGGTTTTGCATATGCACAAAGCACAATTGCGCATTTATTTTGCTGAAAAAAATTCAAAGAAGGGTTCTCATTCAAGTGGTAGTATACATGAGTTGTTCTGAAAAGTACAAAGACTTGTAAAATTGAACAAATCAAATAAGTACTTTAAATGCTTCATACAAATACAATAGCAAGAAAGTGAATGACCAAAAAGAAACTTTTTGACTTACATCTTCACTCTACCAAGTTGACTTCATCAGTGGATCCATCCCACGAGATGTGTAGTAGTACTGGTAAGATTTGATCCATTTTTCTGGATACTAGATAAAAGACTCCCATGTCATGGTTTTGGAATATTTATTCAGGTAGTTCGATAGTGTGAATCAATAGGTGTCATTGTCAGCATAAGCTAGATATCCCTACATGGGGAATGTATCATCAGGGAATGGACTGTAAGAAGATGATGGCTAAGCTGCCCAACTGGATGTGATGGATATCCAAAGATGGATGCACCTGATCTCAATCCATCCCCATACCCATATGCAGACATATTAGTAGCATCAGTAGATGAGTAATGTAACCCCAGGTTTTGGGTTAGATTTCAGGATCTTCTAATTAGGTTCCAGCACTTAACTGAGGAGTCTGGAGGCTTCGGATGATGGGTTTAGTGGTATAAGAACCTGCTGGAATAGGTAAACAGAACTGAATTTTGTTGGATTTCAAGTTTCAAATTTGAAATTTGAATTTTAGGGTTTTGGCTAGGGTTGGGAAGGGGGCTAAGGTTTCTGTTCCTGCAATTCAGAATTAGTTTTTTTTTTTGGTCAATGCAATTCAGAATTAGTAAGACTACTAATCTGAAAATCTGAAACTGTTTCAGAGAAAGAGGGGTTAAGGTTGGAAGGGTTTAGGTTTTCTGGAATTTAAATTCTGCAACTCATCTCAAGGAAGAAGATGAAGTGCAGAAATTCTGAACACCAGAATTAGGTCTGCTTTTGGAGATTCTAAGATTAGGACTGGGTCCTATAGGCTTAGGCGATTCTAGGAAGGGTAGAATGATGGTTCTGGGGCTGGGGTTGAGGGAATTCCAGTGAGGCTAGGACCTGGTATTTCTGGGAAAGATGGAGAGGGGGATGAGGCTACAGTGGCTAGGGGTTGGGGTGGGGATTGGCTGCAACTAGAGGGGGTGTGGTGTCTTGAGTTACTTGAATTTGTGGTGAGCTTGTTGGAACTCTATAGATGAAGCTTGTAGATGATGAAGGAATCTGAAAACTGAAAGTAAAAGCACTCTAATCCAGCCTCAGGGTCCCAAGGGGAATCCCACCACTTCTCAAGCCAAATTTCAAACTTCAAATCAATTCAATAATCAAGATTGAAAAATTACATGCATAACTAGGCTATTTTTAGCCTCCACTAATCATCTTAGACTCAACTAATGAATCCCTTCCAAATTGGGATCCAATTGTCCACTAAAATAGAACTCCTTTTAAGATAAGGTTCCTAAAATTAGGGAACCTTATCCTCACCTACTAACAACTCCAGCTAACTATCAAAGACCAACATTAACTCGACAACTTCGACTCCAAAATAGGAAATAAAAACAGAATTATTTTCCTAGAATAAAACTGGAGTCAGTCAACCAATATAGCTTGATCCAGGTGTAGGTAAATGACCATTCTACCCCTGGACAGATTCGACCTTTTTTTGATGGGCTTGGGCTCTTTTTGGGAGCTGATTAGGGCTGGTTATATCAATGACTCCCATATCCAACACCTCCACCATATGCTCCATAAGGATTATAAGCATGGAGAAAGCAACAAACAAGGTGAAGGAAGACAAATGAGTGATGATTTTTAGTGAAAAAGAGATTGAAAGAGGCAAAAAGGGCAAGAAATGAGAGAAATTCCCCAAAATTTCGATTGGTGGCACCTACGAGTTCTTTGAAGTTTTGCAGAACTCTACCAGTGTGGGACTTCTAACAAGTACTGCAAAATCCGGCTGAAACCAAGAAAGAAATTTCATCCCCTGGTTTCATCTCGGCTGGGCAAAAAACTGTTTTCGGTGGTTTCAACTGAATCTTGGACTATGGTTGGATCCCAGCATATAGTTATCAATATTTTTTTTTAAAATATAGTATGGAAGACTCAACTTGGTTTATCTTTTGTTAAATATTACCAAGAAGTTGGCCATTTTATGGTGGTTGCGTCTTTGATTCCTGAATATTAATTTTGGCTCACTCGCAAATCTAAAAGATAAATCTCGACTGCAAAATGCAGCTAAATATCCTATGTTCTCAGTGAAATTTTTTGTTTGAAGCTTTGTTTTTTTCATGCAGAGAGTTGGGAAAACAGAAGAAGCCCTTCTTCACAGTGGAGAATAAGATTTTTCCTTTCAAGTTGAAGAAGAAGTTATATATCATGGGATTTGAATCTCAGCATATGTTTTTTCCCCTCTCTAATTGCAGGAAATATGCACTGCTGGATGTTTCAGTGTAAGTGGCAACAGCAGTTGGAAATCCTAATCCCTTGGATATGGAACAAAATTGTTTATCTAAGCATATATTTTTCCCCTGCAGGAAACATTCACTGCTGGATGTGTCGGTCTAAGTGGCAACAGAAATTGGAAACCCTAATCCCTAGGATACGGAGTAAACATGTTTAAATTAGGTTTCTAGTTGAGCATTTTCTACCTTCATTGCTTGCAAAGCCAAAACTGAAGCAATAAGGATGAGTGGAGCAAAACTGTGCAGTCTCTTGAGTGAGCTGGGCTACGAAGGGAACGAGGTTTTAGACCCTGATAGCTTTGAATGGCCTTTCCAGTATGAGGAGGCACAGCCTATCCTTGAATGGATATGCTCTAGCCTCCGTCCCACCAATGTTCTTTCTGCTGCCGAGGTCACTCAGTGTGAGCAGTTTCAACAAGAGGGAAAGCTATTGGAGGGGGAGGACTTGGACTCTGCTTTTGATAGCATTTCTGCCTTCTCAAGTAGGAGGGATGACCAAGAGGCAGTTTTTGGTGCTGAAGAAGGATTGAAAGATATCAGGGATGCTACTTTGGCATCCAAAACTGAGGCTCTTGAATTGCAGAAGCAGTTGAAGCATCTACAGCATCAATATGATTTGCTGACGAGTCAAGCTTCATCCTTGATCCAAGGAAGAAGATCAAGGGTCACAGCAACATCCACGGTCAATGGACAGCTAACTGTAATTGATGATGGGCTTTCAGCGAGAAATTTAGAGATGAATGGAGTGCTTGGAATGATTGCTTCTACCGCACAGGAGTTCTCTCACTATCATTCAGGGGATGAAGATGGTGTGTACTTAGCTTATTCAGATCTCTGTTCATTCTTGTTGGAGGATTCAGCTTGTTCAAAGGAGCTAGACCAGTGGTTTGTGAAGCAGTTTGAAGCCAGTCCTTTCCAATTAGTGGCCGAGGATGGCAAGGTGAGATCTTCATGGTTGAGTCTTGATGACTCTCCAGATTCTGTAATGCAGGATCCAGAGGTATCTTGTCATCAAAATGGAGCAGAGTTGCGAAGGCTTCGTTCTGTATTTGGAACGAGTGAGAGACAGTGGGTGGAAGCCCAAGTTGAGAATGCTAAACAGCAAGCTATTCTTGCAGCTATTAAATCTCAAGTAGCATTGGATGAAGCTCACATCCATCTTGATCTTCATTCTCTCAGGAGAAAGCATTCTGATTTGACTGGAGAACTTTCAAACCTACACCAGAAAGTTAAGTTATTGTCTGAGAGTATTCCAGATCTTTGTTGGGAGCTTGCTCAACTCCAGGATACATATATATTGCAAGGTGACTATGATTTAAGGGTGCTGCGCCAAGAACTTTATATTGGTCGGCAGAAGGTGTTCATATATCATTTAGTTAATCAGCTTGCTAGGCATCAGTTTCTAAAAATAGCTTGCCAATTGGAACAGAAAACCATGCTTGGCGCGTACTCATTGCTGAAAGTTATTGAATCAGAATTGCAAGCATACCTGTCAGCCACCAATAGTCGAATCAGTCGTTGCCGGTCACTGATTCAAGCTGCATCTGAAGAACATGAACGAGGAGCAGTTGATGACCGGGATACTTTTTTGCATGGTGTAAGAGACCTTTTAAGTGTTCATTCAAATGCTCAAGTTGGGTTATCAACATATGTGTCGGCACCTGGTATTGTTCAGCAAGTATCCAGTCTTCAATCAGATTTGATGACCCTCCAGTCTGAACTGGAAAGTTCCCTCCCGGAGGATAGAAATAAATGTATCAGTGAGCTGTGCACTTTTATTCGGAGTTTACAGGAGTTGCTTTTTTCATCCTCTACAACTGCACAACCAATTTTGACACCTTGGCCGCTAACGAGAGAACTGGTAGAAATGGAAAATGTCAATGCGCAACTATCCGCAGCCATTGAAGAAGTTACACGAGCACATAGTGATAAGGCTGAGATAGTAAAACATCATCCTCATGAGGTGGGGCGGGAGAGGCAGGTTTTTGTTGACTTTTTCTGCAACCCAGAACATCTCAGGAAACAAGTCAGGGAGCTGACTTCTAGGGTTAAGGCTTTTCAAGTTTAGAAATCCTTGGTTGAAGAATTGTTGAAACTGGGCTTATGCTTTTATTATGACCCCATGAGGCTATTGTGGAAACTGTAGTATCTACCTCTACCCATATCACGTCAATTTCTGTTGATTGTAATCTGATTCTCTTGTATTGAACTTCATTTATTGGCAGATTTTCAAGATTCTCTTCACAGTAGACTTTGCGAAATTTGGACAGGGTCTTTGTGCAATTGTGGGTCATTTTGATGACAGGAACTACCTACGGGAGCTGCAGGTGAAGGACAAGTTGTTCTGTTGACTTCAGTGTCATTGGTGTACGGAAGTTAAGATTATAAATAGTTCCGAGTTTGAAAATAAGATTTTATGTACCAATTTTTATTTTTTATTTTTATTGGTGTACTCTTTACCAGGCTTGTTTCTGGAAAGTGATATTATAGGTCCATGTTTATATGAAGTTAATTTTAGTGGCTTGCTCTTTCCATGTTTTTTGGGATGACGATAAAACGAACTTTGTTTCATTGAGGGTTTTAAGTGCAGTCATGGCTGTTCTGGTTACGTATTATAGAGTAGATATGCTCAATATGACCATGGGGCGGGAGTTGGGAAATACAAAGATGGGGTGTTACATCCGTTAACTGTATACATACTGGAATTAGATAAAAATGCCAGTGGGCATTCTGGGGATTAAACTGATTCATGGGATTGGGAGTCCTTACCTTCAGCTCTTGACTTTATATGACGAGATTCTGGAGTGCAGATGTCACATTTTCCATGTGGGGGAGGTAGTGTACTTAAAGTTCCGTGTTCCAATAAAGTATAGTGTTGTTTTGCTTGCTGTAGTCCTTCCACTATGCCACATCCAAAATGGCCTCCATCTTTGAATCAAAGTGCAGGAGTCCACCTTGCTATATACAAAAGAACCTTCATGGACCAAAAAAGTGCCCCACCTCCAGCGGTCTAAACCTGGTAGCTGAGTTAGAAATATTATTCCAAACTGATTCATGGGATTACGGGTTCTTACCCTTATCTCCCGACTTTATCTTAGGGGGCTTTGGAGTGCGGATTTTCACATTTTGCATGTGGGGGGAGGGAGTGTAACTTAAGTGTAGTGATCCAATAAAGTATAGTGTGATTAATTTCTTCAGGGTTGATTTTTACGCCATTGAAAATGTACTGGTTACGTGAATTCCAGATGTAATAAAAAGTAACTATTAGGACTAAGTGTTATGGGTGATCCGGAGCGAACCGCTGGACCGGGACAGGTCCGCTCAGAACGGACCATGGGCTCCAGGATCCATGCGAATGAGACTTGCCAGCCAGGCAAGGGCGCTTCTCAGACGATGTCAGGGAGAGCAGGTGTAGCAGAGCTCGATGACAAGCACTGCCGCCCACCAGCTTTCCAGCTAGCCCAGCGACAAATAGGGGATTCAGAGTATCCCTTCTCAGACGTCGTCCATCAATATTAATTTCAGCAATAAATGTCAAAGGCCCCATTTAATGATTAGGACATCATTGAAGCTTCTGATTCGCCTTGAAGCTGTCTCGAGTACCGCAAGACCTCTTTTTGTCCTCTCCGCCAAAGAACAGCATCACATCAGTGTGATGCTTGAGTTGACCCTTTAATTCACAAGGGGAATCAACAGCTATCCAGAAGGCTGCTCAGGGAGCAACGTCATCCATGCTTAGAAGCCATCTCCATCGTCGAATCCTTCCTCAATGAATCAACCCGCCATTGCAGACGAAAGAGGGTCTCAGGTTCGTTATAAGTAACGACAAGTCACCTAGGTAGAAACGTACGCTCTCTAGCCATTATTCTCCTTCTTAACTCCACCAAGAACATTCCCTTCATTAATCTCCTTCATTGTCTTAGAGCATTTATTCTTCAGAGAGTAATTCTCAGTGTCTTCCTCAATGACTGACTTAATCATTGGAGGTGGCTTCCCGTCCTCAGAGGCGGCCCACTCTCACTTCTGTTTTGATCTCAGGAGAACCAGGAGAATCAGATTCTAGGAGGACTTGAACCAGACGAGGAAGTTGATCCTCCCACAACATTTGGCGCCGTTTGTGAGAAGCTGCTGACAAAAAGCGTAGTAGCTTTCCCTGAAGCTCAAAAAAATATAATGTCTCACGAAGATGACTAGAGAGGAATCGTTGGACTGAACATCCAAATCTCAAGACCCTCATCGCTCGGAAAAGAAAGGACCCGGTCGGAAGGCTATGGCTGGGACTTCGACAGTGCAGCTCATGGTGGGACGTGAACAGCAGGAGATCGCCCCTGATCCTCCTGTTGATCTTCCCCCACCAGGGTTCGCCCCAGCTCCAACCTCTAATCCCGAGGTACCTCTTAACATGCAGCAAGTGATGTTCGAGATGCTCATTTTCTTGCATTCCATGGCAACCCAGGGATGACATTTTAGTCCTTCTCCTCCTGAAACTGGTAACCCTACCCTTGTTGGTGCTGCTGACAAAGCTTTGAGAGATGACGGCAACACATGCTGTCCTCGACCAGCTAAGCACAAGGACAAAGGGAAGATGAAAGTAACCAGAAAGGAGGTAACGGGTTTGTCTTCGACATGCTCGGAGCTCTCAACGACACGTTCTCCTATCCAGGAGTTATCACAAAACGTCCTCAGGTTCTGAATAAAAAGAAGGCACCAAAGGAGCACGTGGTAGAGTCAAAGGGACCCCGCGGGAATGATCTGGCCTCCGGAACATCCACATTTGTTCGTGACGAAAGTCTCTATCAGTAGGTCCAGGACTTAAACGAACGTCTTTTTCGGCTGGACAAAAAGGTCCCTGATGAGGTTCAACTTGTACTAAGTCAGGATCCTTTTGTCCCGGAAATAATGGAGGCTCCCCTCCCGATAGGGTTCCGTACACCAACTTTTACTTCATACAATGGGACTACGGACCCTATGGCACATATAAGTCATTTTACATCTATCATGACTATGTGTGGAGGTGGGGACTCCATAAAATGCAAATGTTTTCCTGCGTCGCTTACGGGTCCTGCCACAACATGGTTTTCTAGGCTACCTAGACACTCCATACACAACTTCTCAGAGTTGGAGTACACCTTTGTAGTAAGGTTCAAGAGTGGTATCAAGAAGGATAAAACTGAGGACAACTTGTTTTCCCTCAAACAAGGGCGACGTGAGTCCATTAAAGATTTCATTTTCTGTTTCAACGACATCTTGATCATGATCAAAGATCTTGACGATAAGGTGGCATTCACCGCTTTTAAAAGAGCAGTCACTAGCGAGAAATTGATCACGTCCATTGTTGAGAAGAAGCCGAAAACCTTAGCGGAGCTTCTCGACCTGGGATATGAAATGGCAACGGTGGAGGAGGTTCTGGAAGCTAACCAAAGCCACTATAAGGACCAGGAGGGCCCACTTGCCTGAAAACCCCAGAATCCAGCACCAAATCTCGCTTTGCGAAAAGGGAGCCTAGGGCCAAGCAGGAATGGCGTGGTAAGAAAGTAGTGGATGAAGATGAAGAAGCTTTTACTCCCCTCAACAAATCATGATCCGCGGTCCTGTTGCAGATCCATGACTCAGGGGACTCTGGGCTATTGAAAACTCCAGGGAAATGCAAGTGCCCCCACAAAATAGGGTAGACATGGGAAAATACTGTCAGTACCATAAAGATAGAAGACATCATACCAATGATTGTCGTATGTTGAAAATTAAGAACGAAAAGCTGATCACTAGAGGGCATCTGGACCAACATGTGAAGGGTTCCCATCGCCAAGAAGCCTCACCGAGAAGGCGTAGCATAACACCACCTTCCGATGGAGTGGGGTCTCGGGGGAAGGCTCCTATGGCCCCAAGTTATGAGGATCTTCCTCCAATAAATACCATATTCGGAAGGCCCAATCCTGGGTCAGTCAGCCAGATGAGGCAAAGGACTTGTGTAGTAAGCGCTGTCAATGCTACAGCCATAACACGTTTTGTCCAGAGTGAGCCGATCATCTTCGCCGAAAAGGAGCTTGTCAATGTATGTACCCCACATGAGGATGCTATTGTCATCAAGGTCAGGTTGGCAAATCATATGATTTATAGGGTCTTGGTGGACACAGGATCATCAGCAGACATTTTGTCTCTGGATGCATTCCGCATGCTCAAAATAAACCAAGAGGCCCTCCAACCGACAACAACCCTACTATATGGCTTCGCAAGAAGTTCCACAATTGTGGAAGGAAATATACAGCTAGATCTGACTATGGGGATTTTTCCCCAGCAAGTCACTATACCCACCATGTTCATGGTTGTACAGAATCTCTCGGCTTATAATATCATCCTGGGACGCCCTACATTGACAACGCTTGGCGCGGTTTTTTCCCCCAGGCACATGATGATGAAATTTCCCACTTTTGAGGGAGTAGGGACCTGTAAAACCGATCAGAGGCAATCCAGGATCTACTACTTAAATTTCATTCGAAAGAAGCCAGCGACCCCCTCCCGCAGAGCGACCTTCACTGTAGAGGTGCACGACGATCGGGATGAGGATCAGCTACAGAGGGGAGAACTAGTTGAAAAATTACAAAAGGTTCCTCTGAGCTTAACACATCTCGAGCAGGAGACTAATGTGGGTTCTGAGCAGCCAGAAAATTTCAAAAGGGAGTTGATCTCTTTTCTGTCCCAAAATGCTGACGTCTTTGCCTGGTTAGCTGAGGACATGCCAGGAATTGACAGGAGCATTGCAGAGCATCATCTATGGATCAACAAGGGGGCTACCCCTGTAACAACCCCCGTATTTCTAACCTGGGATCCGTATTGCAGGTCCGAGAACCCGAAGGTCTAGCCGGGTGAATTTGTGGAGTGTCCGGATAGAAGTCCATGATCCATACCCTGAACCCATGGATCTGGATTTTCTTGATGAAGAGCCTGCCTTGCTTGGTAGTGGGATTTCTGGAAGGCAAGTGATGTCTGGAGATGTCCGGAATGAAGGTATGACCTCCCCCATGTCTTCATTAGGGTTAGGTTGTACTTGGGCATCAACCCCCTAAGCAAAGAACCCTTGTATAGTAATATAATTGGGGACGGTTGCTAGTGGCGGTTGATTAACCAAGCGACCGCCTGGTCCTGATTTCGGGGTTTTGCCTTATTTTGCCCCCTGACTCCTATAAATAGTAACTCTTGCCTATTTTACGAATATTTTATTCGGGATTACCGTTTTTGGAGGTTAGACGGCTGTGGAGAAGTGCTGGAAGCAGATCTAAAGTGCTGTTAGAGTCCCAGAAGGTTCTACTGTCTTTCATAGTTGATCTGGTCGAGGTAAGTGATTCCCTGTTCACTCATACTTCACCACTTGCTATGATAAAAGTAGATTAGTGTTTCTCTTTGGTTGTTCTTGATCCCTCTATTGCAATGCCTACCTTTTTGTTAATCTTGGTGAGATTAGACCTGAAAACGAAACCCTGCTTTCATGAAAAGGGCTGATCTAATCAAGAGGGAGGTTTCTGGATAACCAATTTGATGTCTTTGGTTAGGTTTAGTATCACCCGTGGCTATAGGAGTGTTAGATTTGAGATTCAGACTATGATCATCCAAAATTCGGATTGAAAACGGATGATCAGAAGCCTGAGTTTCGGATTGAAACTCTCTGTTTTTGGGGCAGTCACTAGTGGCGGTCGCTCAACTTAAGCGATCGGCTGGTTTCCAGTGACCAAATGACTTTTGGTTTTGATTCGATTTGATTCATTTCGACTTATACCTTATTGTAACCATGTATATAGGTGTTATCTTTTTCAATTAAAAGTCTTATAATAGTTTTTGGATTGCAAGTTAGAGGGAATCCTGCATAATTACAGGTAAGGACATACAATCCTATTCTTATGTATTGACTTGAACATGCTAGTCCAGTGTGTGTTATTACTGTTCTTTCTTTTCATATACTGCTGTAACCTTGTTTAGCATGCTGACCTTATGATATGCTTGCTGTTTGTACTGTCTTTACTTATACTTTGTTGATCATGAATATGTTTTATTGATGATGGTTGGTTTGTGGTTCTGATGGAAGGGGTATTCCATTTGGATATCCTAGCTTGGGATATCAGAGGGCTGTGGTATGGGACACATGCTTGCTGATGTCTCTAGCTCTATCTTAACTACTAGATGGCATACCTAGGTAGAGTCTAGAGTTGCATGGCTAGGTACTCCACATGCTACTACCCTTTCGGTAGGGGAATTGAAGCCGGATGACCCGTGATAACAGTGATGTGACGATGGTCCACTGTTAGTCATATAAATGGTAGGGTTGGGCTCATGGACGTCCAACGAACGGACCGGGTGTCGTGAGGAGTCATGAGAGCATTCTGCCCCAACAATATGTGGATGACCATAGGGTTATGGAATGAAGTCCAATAGCGGTAGCCAATCCATGAGGATTCTCATTCCTAGGTTGCGAAGGATACTGAACCGAGTTGGTTGGTGCCATAGGGGATGTATTTGGACTTCATGTAGTATGTTTCCTGTATGACCTTGCATTGGATTAGAAACCCCGACATGCTCCAGTACTCATTGCCAATGGTCGTGGTGAGAGTGCGTTGACTTAACCCCAGCCATGGTTTGAGAGCCAGTGTGGACTTTCCATTTTTCCCAGGATCCCTACAAAGGTAACCAGTCCTTGCCGGATCAGAGTGACTAGACCTACCCAGAGGAGGGCTGGTGTATATCTTAAAGCATGTTAACTGTTAGAAACTTGCATGGTTAGATCTTAGCGGTATTCATACTTTGCATTCATACATATCATTTATGCATTTTTGACTGGTTTGACATATGGATGGGAATCATTGTTTGTTTTTATTGAGTTCTCCATAACTCATTCCTTTATTTGTATATGTTTTATTAGTTTGCGCAGATGGAAGAAATGTGTTGGAAGATGGATTGGTTTCCTATGAAGGAACCTTCCTGTATGAAGAAGATGTGGCACCGACAATGGGAAATGGAGATAACCTGTGCGGGAGCTCCTGCAAGTGCATGGAATGCGCTTATCGCACCCATTGATGGGCGGAGGAGAAAAGTTGCCAGACAGTTTGCTCACCGTATAGAGGAGAATTGGAGGACACCTCATCTTGTTAAACTTGAGTCTAAGTTTTTAGCTTTAGAAAAAGAAACCGGAAAGAAACTTATTTAAACCTTTTGAATTGCTTCCGCTGAACTCGTATTCTTTTGATTTATTATTCTTTCATTGATTATTTTATTGGAGTATTTGGACTCCTGTAATCCTTTAATTCATTAATTGAACTATTATTGCTCTTGATTGTCTTTATTTGTATTTATTATTGTTGATAGACTAAAACTGTGGATCCTGTGACGGATCACTCCCACAGGTTGTCTGGCGGGTAACCGAGACCAGCGGGTGAGGTGTGACAACAATAGTCATATGATGTCTACATACGACTAATAAGCTGAGCCTACTAAGTTGCCAACATCAGTGTAATAATCACATAGTCTATGTTATATGGGTATAACCGTCCTTACCTTAAGCCGCAATGAGGATAATCCAAAGGTCACAAAAGAATGATCCAAGAATGGTATAAGACCCTAGACAAACATAAATGAAAGATTATAAAAGAAATCGGGAAAATCGGAGGTCGAACGAATCAAATCGGCGAAGTACACAATTCAACAACTGCTTGGCTGACTGGCTTGGTCGACTGACTCAGTTGACCAAGTGAACAGTGTCGGGGCTGAATAGTGCTTTTTGGCCCCAAAACGATCTTCCGGGGCTCGGATCGATCCGAAACTTGGAGGGATTCATTGTAATAGTATAAGAACACTATTAATCAAGTAATTAATACAATCTAATGGTATAATGGAAACCCCCAAATTGAAACCCTATGTTCTAAATACAAGAATCATAGCATGAATTGGAATTAATTGAAATTGCAATGGAAATGAAGGAATTAGCTAGGGGAACTGATAAGAAAGGGATTAGAATCATATGCTAGCAATAAACATAGACTTATCACACTTCATACCTCATTTTAGGACAAGAATGCATGAAGTTAAGAAGAGAATCATAGCAATACATATGCAAGAATTGAAATGAGAGAGCATAGCATCAATAGGAATGGAATAAGATCATAGATTAGCTAAGAGTGAACACTTCGAGTGATGGTTGCAAGGTTGCAACAGCAAGAAAAGAATAGATTAGAGAGTGAGAGTGATGAATCATACCTTGTAGGTGTTAATGGAGACAAGAAGCAATGATTGGCAATGATTTGGATGGAATAATCTTCACCACTACCAAGGAGGTGCTTTGGGAAGCTCTCCCCACGCTCTCAGCAAGTTAGGAATGTGAAATAGCGTTCAAAACACGAGAAGCACTTAAGTAGAGAAGGGAATATCCAAAAAGCATCTTTTTCTCAGATTTGGGCAACCTTTGGTTGAGGCTTGGTCGACTGGCCCAGTCGACCAAGCATGGACAACATGCTTGATCCAGGGAAATGAAAGGCTAGATTGATCTAAATTGAGTTGGGTTTTCTCCTACATGTCAATAAACAAGTCTAGAGTAGAGAAATACCTTCAAAACAAGACCAAAAGTGCATCAAGCACTTCAACTAAGCTTCCCCTCTTCTAGGTGCAGTTTCTCATTGAACATTGACAATGCATCCAAGTAAGGGGCATCACTGTCAATGTCCATGGGCTCCAAATCATACACTAGGTCTTCAACTATGAGGGCCCACAAGTCTCTTCTTCCACCACTCCGGGTCTTCGGACCTACAAACATCAAAGGATCCGAGACAGGGTCAGGGTTAGGATAGGGCTGGGTTTCACATCTCATAGAATCCGGGGCAAAGAAAAAGAATTCTTCAAATTTCTATTGGTATTCCAGCACAGACAAAGGTCCTTGCACAAGGGCCATGAATCCTTGTCAATACAACCCTTCCTATTCCTAGTTGGAAGTGGGAAGATATCTCTATGGACTTCGTGACTAGCTTGCCTCGGACAAGTAAAGGTAATGACACTGTGTGGGTGATTGTTGATAGGTTGACCAAATCAGCCCATTTTATTCCTATGAAGATCACTCATACTTTGGATAAGCTAGCTAGGCTTTATGTGGACAATGTGGTTCGTTTGCACGGAGTGCCTGTGAGTATTGTTTCTGATCGTGATCCTAGGTTCACCTCAAGGTTTTGGAATAGTTTACAAAAAGCCTTGGGAACCCAATTGAATCTGAGTACAGCTCATCATCCATAGTCTGATGGACAATTCAAATCTTGGAAGATATGCTTAGATCTTGTGTAGTAGATATGGGTGGCAATTGGGATGAGTACTTAGCTTTGGTTGAGTTTGCTTATAACAACAGTTATCAAGCAACAATAAATGGCTCCATTCAAGGCTTTGTATGGTAACACTTGTAGAACGCCTTTGTATTGGACTGAGACCGGTGAAAGAACAGTCTTGGGTCCATAAATGATTACAGCTACAAGTGCGATGGTTGACATGATTAGAGAAAGGATCAAGTCTGTGCAGTCTAGACAGAAATCTTATACCGACAAGAGAAGAACCGATTTAGAATTCCTGATTGGAGAGAAATTTTTCCACAAAGTATCACCTATGAAGGGGGTGATGAGATTCAATGTTAAAGGAAAGCTTAGCCCTTGTTTCATTGGACCTTTCGAGATTTTGGAAAATGTTGGACCTGTCGCATACCGTTTGGCCTTGCCCCCATCTCTTGCTAGAGTTCATAATGTGTTTCACGTTTCGATGCTTCGAAAGTATATAGATAACCCGGAACACATACTACAGTAAGCACCTGAAGGACTTAGTCTTGATCTTTCCTAAGATGAAGAACTAGCCGAGATCCTAGACAAAAAGGACAAACAGTTGCGGAATCGCACCATACCTTTGGTGAAGATTCGGTGGAAAAATCATACCCCAAAAGAAGCTTCATGGGAAAAAGAAGAAGACATGAAGGAGAAGTTTCCTCATCTTTTTGGAAGCACATGTACGCTTTCAATTTCGAGGACGAAATTTCTTTTAAGGGGGGGGGGGAGAATGTGAAATCCAGCCCTATCCTAACCTTGACCCTGACCCGAAACCTTTGATGTTTGTAGGTCTGAAGACCAAGAGTGGAAGAAGAAGAGACTTGTGGGCCCTCTTAGTTGAAGATTCGGTGCTAGATTCCGAGCCCATGGACATTGACAGTGATGCTCCTTACATGGATACATTGTTAGTGTTCAGTGAGAAACTGCACTTAGAAGAAGGGAAGCTTAGTTGAAGTACTTGATGCGCTTCTGGTCTTGTTTCGAAGGTATTTCTTTAATCTTGACTTGTTGGTTTACTTGGAGGAGAAAGCCCAATTGAATTTGACCCCATCTGGCCTTCCAATTCCTTATTTGAAGTTGCTGTCACTGCTTGGTCGACTGACCCAGTTGACTAGTCAGTCGACCAACTGGTTATTAAATATGAAAATTACAGATTTCTTGATTATTTTAGGCCTACTTATTGGGACCTCGTGAATAGAACCCTACCCTAATCATTTGGACTCCAGAGAATGAGGAGGGAGCTTCCCAAAGCCATTTCTTGGTAGTTGTGAAGAATCATTGCATTTCATCTCCAACTTCCTCTCTAAGGTATGTTTTCTCTCTCTCATTCTCCATACTACTCCTTTCTCTTCTCTTTCTTGCTGTTGAGACCATGACTAAGGTGCTGCAACCTTGCAACCACCTAGTCATGTGTTCCTTTCATTTACATTAGTTTCTTTCCATTCTTGCTATGCTATGCTTCCATTTTGATCATTAGCATTGCATTTCCATGATTCTCTTCATTCTAACTTGTTTCCTTGACCTAAACTGATTTGTATATGTATGCTAGGTCTGATTTGTTGTTAGTTTATGATTCTAATCTACTTCTTATCATCCCCTTAGCTGATTCCCCATTGTTCCTTGCTATTGCAACCAATTTCATTTCAATTTCTTGATGTTTAGCATATAGAACCTAGGGTTTCATTTGGGCATTCCTAATTAGACCATTAGATTATGCTAATTACTTGCTAGATAGTGTTCTTATACTTTTGCAATCAATCCCTCCAAGTTTCGGATCTATCCGAGCCCCGGAAGCTAGGTTTCGGATCAAATTTCACTATTCAGCCTGACATTGTTCACTTGGTCGACTGAGTCAGTCTACCAGTCAGTCGACTAGCTGAGTACAACAACCTTGTATTTGCTCGATTTGACCTCCGATTTGATTGTTTCTTTCTCTAATGTTGCACATATGTTGTCTAGGGTGCAAGCACTGATTTGGGACCATTATAAGTGATCCTTGGTATTAGTTTCGATTCGATTAAGGTAAGGACGGTTATCACCATAGAACATAGACTATGTGATTTTTACCTTGATGTTGACAACTTAGTAGGCTTAGCTTATTGGTTGTTTTTTTGGACATCATATGACTGCTGTAAGTACCTTATGACAGTAGTATCATGTTTACATACTCTTACTTATCATGATTATTATTTCTTGTCAATTTCATATATGATTGATCATGTGATGTTATGACTTATCTTTCAATACGATGAAGTATCATGTATGTATGATATGATGAAACTGAGAATGTGATTGGATAAGTATGATTTGGGATTGGGGAATCTCCTTTTGACATTTCTGTCCTTGGACATCGGAGTGAATAGTATGGGATGTTCTCCGAAGATGCCCATCGACGCTTTCCCGGATTATTGGATGACATACATAGGACTTGTCTAGATGTGTTGGCTAGGATGTCCTTGTTGTATCAGACCCGAATCGGAAGGGCATTGAGACCGAACGACCCGTGGTAGTAGTGTGATTTGATAGGTGCTTAAGACCGGTGAGTTATATCCGTGAGAGGACATAAATCACATTGCGGATACTTGAAAGGGGCCATTCAATTGTAGGGTTGCAAATAGCTAGACTTGGGCTCACGGGCGCTCGAGACCGGTGAGTCATATCAGTGAGAGGATGTGAGAGCTTCCCGTCTACTATTTGTGGATGACCAATAGGGTTGATGAGTTCGTATTTGAGAGAGTCGGATACGCTGACTCTAGTGTGAAGGATACCGGAAAGGATCTCGGGATGGGAGGGATGGATGTATCCGGATCTGACATGATACGACTGAGTAGATGTCTTGCATTGGGCTAGGCTTTACCTTGACATGCGCCAATACTTAGACCAGATGGTGATGTGAGAGAGTGGTGACCGAAACCCCAGCCATGGATTGTCCGAGATGGATGCAGGACCCATTACTAACCGGTGTTGAGTGACTGAGACTTACCCAAAGAAGTATGGTGCTATGACTTAAAGCATGTCTACCATAGAGACTAGCATATGTAGAGTTAGAATCATATTTGCATCATCTGTTTCATATCATTTTGCATCATATTATGTTTTGTATCATATGACTTATGTATTATGGAATAACTGCCTTTCTAAGTTCTGTCAAACTCATTCCTTTTTGTGCAATTGTTTTGTTAGATTACCTGCCGGGTATTGAAGAACCTGATGCCTCCTTCCTCGAGACGGACCTGGATTCCTCATACTATTCTGAAGGTCACGGTGAAGATCCCGAGGGTGTTTACACTCCGTACCAAGATTAGCTCGACCTTAGTGTGGGAAAGGCCGTGCTTGGTCTCCTATGTTATACCTATGAGGATATCTTGTATAAGACCGAGGAGACCTTAGTTTAGACTCTTATATTGTTATACTGTCACGACCCCAGTTTTCAAAGGCTTGGTGGGGCCCACATTAGGGACATTTAACTAGGGCACGTGACAGTTCCTTCCTTAAATAAACCTGTTTATAACTTCTAAAACCAGACTACACATTCTTTAGAACAAACAAGCAACCTGTCTGATAATTTGACTCATAAACATATGTACACAGTCCAAAGTCCTATTATACTTACATTTGACCTTACAACAGTGTTTCGTAAAATACATACAGTCTCCAAGAAATATATACATTCACAGTTCAGTTAAACCAACAACAGTTGCAACAAAAAGAAAAAGGTTTCCGTCTTCATCTTTAAAAGTACTGTCAAGTGGCAGCACCCTTGCCCTTATCACATATCTGAGGACCTGTCAAAAATTTCAATAGTGAGCTTTGCAGCCCAGTAAGCAATATAAACAACCATGTAAGTAAGTTAGGCAATTCATCATGTATCAATCATCACATCACTGTCATAAATATCATGTATTCCACTTTTCCTTTTTACTTTCCTTTTATTTTCCTTTTCCTTTTTCCCTTTTTCATTAAACTAGACCTAAGCGCTACTTGTAGAGAGAGCACCATCAGTCTAAACCACACAAGTGGCATCAGTCTACACCACATAAGTGGCATCAGTCTCAACCACACAAGTGGCATCACTCTCTTGGCTCAAGGCCAGGTGTTCTCTACAGGAGGCCATCATCAGTCTAGTATATCTTTCCACTTTTCAGTCTCGCTTCATGCCCTCCCATTTGGGTACATAAGTACCAGGACTTATAGAAGCCATTACATTTTATTCATTTTTCTTTTACTCTTTTCATATTCAATTCCAAAATTGCCTTACCATGCTCTGCCTATTTCCATGTACATTTTTCATTTCAGGCATCATTCAGTCTCATTTGAACACAATTCATGCAATTCAATCATTTAAATATGAGAGCATGACAATTCCATATCCGATAAGCATAAGCATCATTTCAAATTCATAATTAACAGTTCAAGAATACTATTAGCATTCTAGGTCAAGCAGTTCAGTCAAATCATTAGGCTGTCATCCAATCCAAGTATTTTGTTCAATACACAAACACACATATTTGCATCAATAAATAGATAAAATAGACTTTATGTTACCATGTGCATGCTACATATCTATTAAAGGATTACCCACTTATCATACATAGGTTGGTCAATAATACTTATTTGTCCTGGTTCCATGTGTGTGTGTGTTTTGACTCTGGTTCAGTCAAGAATCCGCTCTCCCTCCTGTACCTCGAACAATTACTGACTATTTCGAAAGCGTAGGAACCAACGGGTGATTTTCCCTTTTTTTATTTATTTATTTTCTCTCTCCTCTTTTCTTTCTCTCTCCTACTTTCTTTCTCTCTCCTCCCCACGGTTTTTCTTCTCTTTCCTCTCTTGTCTTCCTCTTCTCTCTCCACTCCCTCTCTCTCCTCTTCTCCACGGCCTTTAATGGCTTCCCTCCATATTCTCTTCTCTCCCTCCACTTCTTCTCTACTCTTTCTCTCTCGCCTCTTCTCCCCACTCCTTCTCTTTCCTCTTCTCCACGTGCTCCTCTAAGGCCTTTAATGGCTTCCGTCCATATTCTCTTCTCTCCCTCCACTCCTTCTCTACTCTTTCTCTCTCTCCTCTTCTATTCTCTTGCTTTTCTACTTCTTCTCTTCTGTAAGTCTTCTCCACTACGCAGCAACCAGCACTATCTAGTATATCTTTCCCCTTTAAGTCTCTTAAGTCAGTTCACTTAAGTCAGTCGTGGTATATATTATATATAATATTTATAATATTTATAATATTTATAATATATATATATATATATATATATATAATTATACATATAGTATATATTTAATTATAGGACTAACAGGCTTTGTTATGGGCTTGTGGGCCCGCTGTAATATCTTATGCAGGGCCCACTTTGAGGTGCTAATATTAGTACCTCTGGGTTCCGAAAATCATGCCGATCATTTCCTCATTTTCAGTTCAGTCTAATTCCACTGTTGTGGGATCCACGAGCGATGTCTGACCTCAACCTAATATCAATCATCGGATCCTTTAATAATATTAAAAACTGACACATTCACACACAATAATAAAATAATAATATAAAAGATGCGGGGCATCATATATACTCTTTTAAAGACTTGGATATGTAAACTTTAGCTTTGATTGATCTACTTTCCGTTGTGTACTGAGGAAGTGATTTCCAATCACTTCCTTCCTTTTGATTATATATTTGGTATCGTTTTATTCAGCACTCCGATTATCTTTTCTTATCTTATTCATGATTTCTTTTATTATATGCTTTAACCTTGATTATTATTGTTCATGATTGTGTTATCGTGTATGTGGGAGGCATGGTTGTTCAATACTTGATCCTTCGGACTGTGGATCACATACCTGGGTATGCCAGGTAGGGTACCAGTTAGGTGGATGTGACAGATATACTAGGGACATCCTAACCAAACACTGCTAGACAAGCCCTAGGTATGACAACCAATAATCCGGGAAAGCGTCAAACTGCACCATCGGAAATATCCCATACTATTCCCACTGATGTCCAAGGACAGAAATGTCAAAAGGACATTCCCCAATCCCAAATCATACCTAATCAATCACATTCCCAATTCAGTCATAACATACACAACTGATATCTCATTATATAGAAAGATCAACATATAAACATGATTAATCGAATATGTAAACGACAAGAATAAGTATTCATACATGATTTAAGTAATAAAGAAATACATGAACAAGTTACTACTATACTTGAAGTACTTACAACAATAACATCATACTATGAAAGTATAAGAATGTCAGTGAATCTATGAAATTCCCAAAATAGAAACTAAGATTCACTCAATCTATGTTAATATGGAAACAATTGTCTTTACCTTAAATAGATTCAAAGATATTCCGGAGGAACAAGAGATCAAGTCCAAAGTTAGCAAATAAACCCTAGACAAGCATAGATACAACATTAGGAGAAAGCCCTATAAGATCGAAGGTCAAACGGATAAAATTGGATGAAGAACACGATGCTGTCCATGCCTGGCAGACTGGCTGGTTGACTGATCCAGTCAACTAGGTGAACAATACCCAAAGCAAAAACAATTTTTATCCGAAACCCAACTTCTGGGATTTGAAACACTCCGAAATTTCAATGTAATCTTAGGAACAGTATTCCAAGACTATCTACCAAAGATTAAACATCAAACAAGGACCAAAACCATAACTTTCTATTTTGAAAACATGACTTTCTATTTTGATCAAAAGCATGGTTTTCAACAAAAACAACCATGGATGCAAAGGAGAATGAAGGATCATATCAAAAGGATCATTAGCAATGGATTAGAGATGAATACTATCATAAACTTGGATCTAATATGCTAGAGAAATTAGATTAAAAGAATGATCATGCTTTCATGAAGAAATCATATAATCATGGCTAAGAATCAAGATTGAATATCATAGCATCAATAGAATGAATGGAGATTCATTCTAAATCATTAGAGATTGTAGAAGAGGTGTTTGCAAGGTTGCAATACCTTCTTCATAATCACAGCAGTAAGAACTAGATCAAAACATGAGTAAATCAAAGAGGAACATAAAGATTACTGACCTTGAAGATGAACAAGAGATGAAGAACTTGAGATCTTGCAAGAGTTCTTCACAAACACCAAGGAGAGGCTTTGAGAGAGGCTTCCCACGTTCTATGAGGGTTTTAGAAACAATGGAGGATAAGATACACAAAGTCTACTTAAATAGAACATCAAAAGACCTAAAAACAAGATATTCTTGGATTCCATATACAGCTGGCAGCCTGGCTGGTCGGCCAGTCGACCAGGCTTGGACAGCAAGCCTATACAGGGAAATGGAGGCCTAGATCAACTCAAATTCAAGTGGGCTTCTTCCTACTCATAAATTGACTTATCTAGGACAGAGAATTACCTTCAAATCATGTCCAAGTAGGCCATAGGTTCCATCAACTAATCTCTCCTTCATCAAGGTGTAGTTTCTTATCAAACACAACCAAAGCTTCCAAGTATGGAGCACCATCATGAATCTCCAAGCGTTCGGGGTCAAACACCATGTCTTCCATTGAGATGGCCCATAGTTGTCTTCTTCCTTCACTTCAGGTCTTCGGACCTACAACAACAGGGTTTCCGGGTCAAGGTTAGGGCTGGATTTCACAATATTTCTTAAATGTCTTAGCCTATCTTGTGCACTCATTTTGTGTCCTTTAATATTTGATTTATTCTAGATAATAAATCAGCTGTTTTATTGTCGTGGCCTTTTATGTGTTTAATTTTAATTTGATATCCCCTGTTATAAAAATGTGTTCTAAGTATGACCCATCTTCTATGTTGAATTTTTCTCTCATTGTAATTTTTATATGCTTTTACTATGGCTTGACAATCATTTCTTATTGTAAAGGGTCTATTTGTAAGAAATATTTCCATTGATTCTAATCCTTTAATTAGGGCTTCAACTTCATATTCTACAGATGTTAGGATTTTAATAGAAAATTTTCCTGAATTATATCTACATATTTGTTCTGTGGATTTTGGGTGATATTCAAATGGTTTTATTTTGAGGAAAACTCCCATCCTTCTTCACATCCATCAGTTTCTAAAATCCTATAATCTATGTCAGTAGGTAATCTTAATGGTGGTATATTTTTAAATAATTCTTTAATTTTTTGAACAATTTTAATATCTTGGTTATTCCACCTATGTTCTCCATTAGGGGAAGTCTTCTGGTATAACGGTCCTAATATTTTTCTAAATTAGCAATAAAAGGTCTCACCTGATTTGCTAATCCTAAAAATGACCTAATTTGGGTAATACTAGTTAATTTATAATCCTAAAAATGCCCTCTTTTCCTTCTTCTGATTTTGTTTTCTTTTAGGAACTGGAGTTTGGAGAGCTCTAAATATTTCTGAACTTCAAAAAGCTGTCCCTGAAGAAAGAGAGGCCGAAAGCCAGTACAAAAAGGAAAAAAGGAAAAGAAAATACTCCTCAAAAAATTTACCAAATGACTCTGGTTCTGATGCTACTCCAAAGAAAAAATCCAAAAAGAAAACTGATGAGAAGGAAAACCCAATTGATCAGGAAAGTGTTGATCAAAGAAATGATGATAAAGAGGATTCTGACGTGAACATCATCGAAGTCATGGTCGATGAAAGTCACTCAAAAAGATCTAGAACCTCGAAGAGAAAACTTCGTTCCATAGGTCCCTCTTCAGGTCAGGAGTTGACTCCCTCCAAAAAAGGTAAAAGCAAAAAGGTTTCCACACCCTCTTCTTCCCTAGAAAAAGTTGATCTTATGGGTGAAGATGCAAAGAAGCCTGTTCAGTCCACATATTATGAAGTTTTGACTCCTTCCATGTCCATTCCTCCCCCTGACAATAACAGACCTCTTTTCGAGAAAATTGCTGATCCTGAAGCTCAAGGTGAGGAATTTTCTGAATATTTCCTTAGTCAACTAGACAGAATGGCTGAAGAGATTGTCACTCGTACTATAGGTGATGTTATTGTTTAAATGGCTAATGAGTTGTTTGATGAGATTAATCCTGCTCCTCTTCCCAGAAATATTCTTGAGGAGAATGTGTCTGAAGAAAATACTTTGCAAGAAAATGCTGCTCCCACAGATGTTGTTCAGAATTTTGCTCCCGTCGATGTTATTTCTGTTATTGTCCCTCTTAATTTGAATGTGATCCACTTATGCCTACCCCAGATACTGCTGTTCCAGGCATTGATGCTATCCTAGTTATAGTTCCACCAGTCCCAGAACAAGTTATGGTCCCGTTGGTTCCAGATGTTCTAGCTGATCCCCCCATCAATCCTAGAAACCAAGAGAATATTGTGGCTGAAGTCGTCGACCATCAGGTTGCTTCTAATGATGCTGCCTTGGATCACCCTGAAGTTGAAGGAATTGCTGTCCTCCACCATGATGATCTTGGTCAACTAGAAGATACCTAGAGTGTTACCAACTCCGGTGATCCTTTTGTTCCATTTTGGAACCTGAAGGAGAACCATAGTTCCATTTGGAATTGGGAAGTTGCTCGTGAATGGGGTACGAAAGGTAGAATACCTCGGGATAAGAGAGAAACAACCAAATTGAGTGATGCCAGTCTCTACACTCATGCCTGTGGGTTAAAAATGAATTTCTCTTCTGAAAAACTCTCTTTCACTTTCCACCTTGCTGAACTTTATTTACTCTTATTGCAAATGTTTTGGTACTGCCTTCAATGCTTTTGAAGAAATTATTAAAAGAGAAAAGATTTTGTCTTTGGAGAATGAGGATTTTATCAATAAGAACATTGAGTTGGCCAATGAGGTACAAGATCTCATAAGTAATTTGAGATGTTCAACAAGAAAATTAGAGGCTGCTCAATTGAAAGAAAAAGAGTTGGCTGATGAGATTGGTGATCTACAGGATGGTTTTGCCACATGTTCTGATTTTTGTCGTGATTTGTAGGAAGAAAAATCGGATTTGAAATCGTCTTTGATGAAGTCTAAGGAAGACCTACTGCAAATGGAAATGTTAAAGAATGATGCCTTGGAAAGAGCCAGGCTTGCCAATTTTGAGAAAAAGGAGTTACATATGAAATTGGAGAGAGCTTTCGCTTGGCCTAGGAGCGTTGAGAAAGAAAAAGACGAATCTCTGAAAAAGTTTCAAAGAATTGAAAAGGAAAATTCTCATTTAGAAAGGAGAACTGAAGGACTTCAACAGATTGTTAACTCCCTTGCTTAGGTTAAGTCAGATTTGGAAGTTGAGAGAGACAATTTGAAGTTAAGTTTAGATGAAATCTCTCAAGAGAAAGCAACCACAATTCAAGCCTTCTAGAAAAAAGAAAGGCAATTTGAAATTGAGAAGAAAAGAATGAATGATGATTACCAGATCACCTTTGCTGCCGTCACTGCTGCCATAAACTAGGCAAAAGAGAATCCAACTTTTCTGGAATTTTGTAAGGATGTGTTTAAAGTTTGCACTGATGAGATTTGGGGTGAAGTTCTTAAGGCACATCCCAATTTTGTCTTCAAAGTGGTTCATTCCTGCTCTCTGCCCACTAGAAAGTTCTTTGCTATACACAATTTGAAATATCCATCATCTAAAAGTTCTTCAGAAGAGACTGATGGAGAAGATTCCTCTGAGGAGTTCGCTTCAAGCTCTACTGAGTCTGCCAAAGCTAGTGATTCTAGCAATGATTTTTCTATTAACAATAATGATAAAAATCCCCCCCGCCTAGCTTTTTTTTTTTTTTTACCTCTGACATGTTGACTTTTTTATCTTTCTGTTGTTTGGATCACCTCTAATCAATGAACTTCCTTTTTCTTTTCCCTCTTTTTTTTTTTTAACTTTTCCAACAATTGATCAGAAACAGCTGATAAGTGCCTTAGCAGTTTGATCAGGATCTTCGTATAACTTAGCTTGTTAAATATTTTTTTATCAATCTTCAGAAAGTATGATCAGGCCTCGAAAGGCTTGGCTTACTGAAAGCCTGACTTACGAAAAGTCTGGATCATCCTCGAAAGGCATGATCCATGATCAGCTTTGGAAAGTGTGATCAGGCCTCGGAAGGCTTGGCTTACTGAAAGCCTGACTTACGGAAAGTCTTGATCATCCTCAAAAGGTATGATCCTTGATCAGCTTTGGAAAGCATGATCAGACCTTAGAAGGTTTAATCTGTGATCAACTTTGGAAAGCGTGACCAGACCTCAGAAGGTTTAGCTTACTAAAAGCCTGACTTATGGAAAGTTTGGATCGTCCTCAGAAGGCGTGATGGGTGATTAGCTTCAGAAAGCGTGATCAAGCCTCGGAAGGCTTGGCTTACTGAAAGCTTGACTTATGGAAAGTCTGGATCGTCCTCAGAAGGCATGATCCGTGATCAACTTCGGAAGGCGTAACTTGTGAAGAACCTCCTTCATGGTGAAGAAAACTTTTTAAGCAGAATTTTGATGAAAGAAGACTTTTGGAAACAATATGAATCTTTGCTTTCACTATTGATAATATTTTCTGAGATGAACACATTCCACAGTCGCCTCAAAATGTTCCCATGTAAGTCCTTGAGCCAATACGTGTGAGACCCAGCCCTAACCCTGACCCGGAAACCCTGTTGTTTGTAGGTCCAGCAACCCGAAGTAAGGCAAGAAGTCAACTTTGGGCCATTTTAGTTGAAGACTTGATGGCTGGAGTGGAATCCTTGAGTATCGATGTCAGTGCCCCTACTATGGAAATTGGACACTGATGAAGATTGGATTAGTTGATGGACTTGGAGTGCTCTCTATATTGGTTCGAAGGCATTTCTACCTACTAGGTATGTCACTTTAAGTGTCACATCCACCCAGCCGGTACCCCATTTGGAATACCCGGGATGTGATCCACAGTCCAAGGATCAATGATCTGAGGTCCATGCCTCCCACATACACGGTAACATAATCATGAACAGTAATAATCAATGGTAAAAACAATTAATACTAAACAATATGTATAAGATAGGATTAAATATATATCAGAGTGCGGAAGATAGATAATATAAGAATGTGGTCAAAATCATATCAGGGAGAGAAGGTGTGGTAGCCACTCTCTCAAAGCAGCGGAAAGTAAAAGTAGTTAAGTGCATGTCCAAGTATTACCAGAAGAATCCAAATACATGTTAATTTCAGGCCCGTATACTCCATAAACACACCGGGAAATGGGGCACTACGCTAGGGTTTCTTCTATACTAATAGTAGTCTCCTCAACAGTACGGATGAAGTAAACCCAACGCTGCCGCTCCCGCACAACTGTGGGGCTAACCCTGGTGCGGATAGTAATCCTCCTCGGCTCCAATATACGGATCCTCACCAACGCCACTACCCGGAGGGTAGTATGTGGAATCATAGTCCGCCTCAAGGGAGGTGCCATCGTAGTCCTCGGTACCTGGAATATAATCTAAAAACATTTGCACAAAAAGGAATGAGTTCGAAGAACTCAACAGCAAGCGATTATTCCATAATTAGAAATCATACACATTCAGAACATAGTATAATGCAATGCGATATGGAACATATGATGCAAATATGAGTCTAACTCTATGAATGCTAGTCTCTAGGGTAGACATGCTTTAAGTCATAGCACCGTACTTCTTTGGGTCGTCAGTCACTCTCCCATTTCCATATCTTGGGAATGCCTGGGGAAGATCGGTAAAGTCATCTAAAACCGTGGTAAGGGGATCGGTCACTACTCTCTCACATCACCATTTGGTCAAGTACTGGCGCATGTCACAGTAAAGCCTAGCCCAATGCAAGTCATCTACTCAGTCGGTCAAGTCAGATTCAGATACGTCCATTCCTCGCCCTCAGCGATCCTTTTCGGTTTCCTTCACACTAGAGTCAGCGAAATCCCGAATTTCGGACTCATCAACACTATTGGTCATCCACATAAAGTAAACGGGAAGCTCTCACATCCTCTCACGGATTGGTTACCGGTCTTGAGCGCCCGTGAGCCCAAGTCTATCCATATGCAATTCTACCAATAAATAGCCCCTTTCAGGTATCCATAGCATGGTTTATGTCCCCTACCGGATTGGTTACCGGCCTAGAGCGCCCATCCAACCATACACTACCAGGGGTTGTTCGGTCTCAATGCCCTTCCGATTCGGGTTTGACACGACAAGGATAAACCTAGCCAACCAACTAGACAGTCCTATGTATGTCATCCAATAACCCGGGAGAGTGTCGATAGGCACCATCGGAGAACATCCCATACTATTCCCTCCGATGCCTAAGGACAGAAGTGTCAATAGAACATTCCCCAATCCCAAGTCAATACGTAAGCAATCAGATATTCAAGTTCATCATCTTTCATGCATCCAATACATCTTATCATAAAAGTTAAAACATGATATTGAAATGAATCATCATAGACATTAGTAAACAAGAATAGTAATGTGACATGACAAGAGTATAAAGATGTCAATACTACTGTTCTAACACATATATAACAGTCTTATAAAGATTTAAAAGTAATCAAGAGGTTCCATTCATAAACAAGAACATAAATCATAAGTTGGTGATCTATATGTTTATGGAGATAACCATCCTTACCTTGGGTTGAATTGATGATGAATTGAGAGTACCAAGAAATAGTCCAAAATAATTGTTAAGGCCCTAAACAAACATCAATAATAAGTTAGAGAAGAAATTAGGAAGATTGGATATCAATTGAATCAAAACTGGCCAAGGTTGCTGTCAGCAACAACTTTGGTCGATGGTTTTGGTCCATGGTATCGACCAAAAGGATCGACCAAAATTTCCTTCGGGACAGAATGGTGGATTTTGGGTGTTTTCATCCTAAATTGGTTTTTCGGTGTTCGGATCAATCTGAAACTTGGAGGAACACTTAACAACAGTAGTAGGACACTATAAGTCAAGAAAATTACCCAATCCAATGGTCCAAACAAAAAGCCCCAATTTGAGCTAACAAGTTCAAGTGATAAACATCATGGCATGAGTTGGAATTGATTGCATTGATGAGGAATGGCATGTAATAGTTAGAGGAACTAATAGAAATTCGATTGGAATCATATAGAAGTGATAAACATGAACATAACATGCCCTACAACTCAGTTTGGTACAAAATGACATGATGTTAATAGAAGAATAGAGGAATACATAAGCTAGGCATGAGGTGGAGGCATAGCATCAATGGATGGTTAAGAAACTCATAGGTTAATCATGTGTAGACAGTTGGAGTGGTGGTTGCAAGGTTGCAGCACCATTTCCAATGTCTAACCAGCAAGAAAGAAAAAGAAAAGAGTAGAAAATGGTAGGATAGAGAGTGGAATGGTGATTCATACCTTAGTGTGGAAGAAGTAGACAAGAATCAATAGTAAACAATGAGTTTTTGATGAGGTGCCCTTCACATTAGCCAAGGAGGTGCCTTGGGAAGCTCTCCCCACGATTTAAGGTGAGAAAATGATTGCACAAGGCTCAAGGCTTGAGGTCATAATAAATAGAATAGGAATATTCCATGGAATCTTTAACTTGGCAGACTGGGAAACTTTGGTCGATGGCATCGACCAAAAGGAACGACCAAAATGTTTCTCAGCAGAAAAACAAGTTTAGTTCAGCAACTTCAAGTAGGGATTTGAAAGGCTATACAAGGTCAATTTGAGTGAGGTTTTCTTCCACAATTCAATCAAGAAGTCTAGTTTCGGGGAATACCTTCGGATTGTGCACAGGAGGTTAATAGGTACATCAACGAGATTAATCTTCTCCGATGCGCAGACTTTCCTTAAACACTGATAATGCATTTAAGCAAGGGGTATCATCATCAATGTTCATAGGCTCAGTCTCCGAATCATGATCATCAATCAGAATGGTCCAAAGGTCTCTTCTACCACCGTTTTGGGTCTTTGGACCTGAATACAACAGTGGATCCGGGTTAGGGTCAGGGTTAGAATAGGGTTGGATATTACATTCTCTCCCCCTTAAAAGAAATTTCGTCCTCAAAATTGAAAGCGTACCTGTGCTTCCAAAAATATGAGGAAACTTCTCCTTCATGTCATCTTCTTTCTCCCATGAAGCTTCTTCGGGGGTATGGTTCTTCCATCGAATCTTCACCAAAAGGATGGTGTGATTCCGCAACTGCTTGTCCTTTCTATCTAGGATCTCGGCTGGTCCTTCATCGTAAGAAAGATTGGCACTAAGTCCTTCAGGTGCTTGCTGTAGTATGTGCTCCAGGTTTTCTATGTATTTCCGAAGCATTGAAACATGGAACACATTGTGAACTCCAGCAAGTGATGGAGGCAAGGCCAAGCGGTATGCTACAGGTCCAACATTCTCCAAAATCTCAAAAGGTCCAATGAAGCGGGGGCTAAGCTTTCCTTTCACATTGAATCTTGTCACCCCTTTCATTGGTGATACTTTAAGGAAAACTTTCTCTCCGATTGGAAATTCTAAGTCGGTTCTTCTCTTGTCGGCATAAGATTTCTGTCTAGATTGAGCAGACTTGATCCTTTCCCGAATCATATCAACCATATCACTTGTGGCTTCTATCATCTCTGGACCTAAGACTTTTCTTTCACCAGTCTCAGTCCAATACAAAGGCGTTCTACAAGTGTTACCATACAAAGCCTTAAACGGAGCCATGCCTATTGTTGCTTGATAACTGTTATTATAGGCAAACTCAACTAAGGCTAGGTATTCATCCCAATTTCCACCCATGTCAACCACACAAGATCTAAGCATGTCTTCTAGTATATGAATTGTCCGCTCAGATTGTCCATTAGACTGTGGGTGATGAGCTGTACTCAAATTCAATTGGGTTCCCAAGGCTTTCTGCAGACCATTCCAAACCTTGAGGTGAACCTAGGATCATGGTCAGAAACAATACTCATCGGCACTCCGTGTAGACGAACTACATTGTCCACATAAAGTCTAGCTAGCTTATCCAAGGTGTAGGTGATCTTCATAGGAATGAAATGGGCTGATTTGGTCAACCTATCAACAATCACCCACACAGTGTCATTTCCCTTACTCGTCCGAGGCAGGCTAGTCACGAAGTCCGTTGAGATGTCTTCCCACTTCCAACTAGGAATAGGAAGGGGCTGAAGTAATCTAGATGGGGGTTGACGAACAGCTTTTACACGTTGGCAAGTTTCACACCTGGCAGCAAAGTCTTCAACGTCTGCTTTCAAACCATTCCACCAAAAATGTTCCCTTAAGTCCTTGTACATTTTGGTACTTCCAAGGTGTACTGTAAAGATGGACTGGTGTGCTTATTTCAATATTTCCTTCTTGATTTCATCGACAGTAGGCACACAGAGTCTACCTCTAAACAATAAGGTACCATCCATGGATGTACTAAAAGCAGGGTCCATTTCTGAATTCAAGGCAATTTTATCAATCTTCTCTTTCAACTCTAGATCAGAACTTTACAAGGCAACAATTCTATCTCTAAGGGAGAATCTTGCAGTCATGGCATAAAGAATACAATCTGAACCCTTAGGGACCACTTCCAAACCAAATCTTTCCATCGAGGACAACAAAGGCCAACTCAAACATTTAAATCCAACTCTTTTCTTTGACTCTTTCTACTAAGAGCATCCGCCACTACATTTGTTTTACCCGGGTGGTACTGGATGTCACAATCATAGTCAGAGACCAACTCCAACCATCTTCTTTGTCTCATATTCAACTCCTTCTGGGTGAAGAAGTATTTCAAACTTTTATGATCCGTAAAGATGGCGATCTTCTCACCGTATAGATAGTGTCTCCAAATTTTCAAAGCAAATACAACAGCTGCCAGCTCTAAGTCATGAGTGGGGTAGTTCCGCTCATAATCCTTTAGTTGCCGAGAGGCATAAGCCACTACCTTACCGTGTTGCATCAACACGCAACCCAAACCAATTTTTGAAGCATCAGTGTAGACTGTCAATCCACCGGAACTATCATGTATAGTCAAAACCAGAGAGCTTGTCAATCTAACTTTCAGCTCTTCAAAATTATTCTCACAAGAATCGGTCCAAACAAACTTCTCTTCTTTCCTAGTTAGCCTAGTCATAGGGGCAGCCAACCTAGAAAAGTTTTCAATAAATCTCCGGTAGTATCTTGCCAATCCAAGGAAACTTCTTATCTCAGTCACGGTCTTCGGTCTTTCCCAATCGGTAACAGTTTGAACTTTCTCTGGGTCAACACGAATACCCTCGGCTGAAACAACATGGCCAAGAAATACTACCCTTGAGAGCCAATAGTCACACTTGCTAAACTTAGCATAGAGTTTCTTTTCTCTCAACCTTTGCAATGTGAAGTTCAGGTGCTCCACATGCTCTTCTTCATTCTTTGAGTAAATCAAGATGTCATCAATGAAAACGATTACAAACTTATCGAGCACATCGTGAAATACTCGGTTCATGAGGTCCATGAACACGGCAGGGGCATTAGTTAAGCCGAAAGGCATCACTTTAAATTCATAATGTCCGTACCTTGTTCTGAACGCTGTCTTAAAGATGTCACTTGACTTCACTTTCAACTGGTGATATCCCGATCTCATATCAATCTTTGAAAATACAGCAGCACCCTTCAACTGATCAAAAAGGTCATCAATTCGAGGCAAAGGGTATCTATTCTTGATTGTCAGCTTGTTCAACTCCCGGTAGTCAATGCACAGACGCATACTACCATCTTTCTTCTTTACAAACAAGACCGGAGCTCCCCAAGGCGATACACTTGGCTGCATGAAACCTCTCTCTAAGAGTTCATTCAATTGAGTTTGCAACTCTTCGAGTTCGGTAGGTGCCATTCTGTAAGGGGCCTTGGATACAGGAGCCGCTCCAGGAATTAAGTCTATAGAAAACTCAACTTCCCTATCAGGAGGCAAACCTGACAACTCATCCGGAAAAACATCAGCAAACTCACTAACAACTCTGACTTCTTCAAGTCTCTTCTTCCCTTTGACCTTGCTTCCAGACGAAGCATCTTCCAAAAAGGCATGGACTTGCATTAGAGTGGACAAGGTTTTCTTGCTAAATCTTCCCTTCTCTGCTTGAAATTCGAAAACCGAATTCTCTTCTACACGGAACTGGATCTTCTTCGAGGAGCATAAGATCACGGCATTGTAGAAGGTCAACCAGTCGATTCCCAAGATTACATCAAAATCTCTCATGTCAAACAATACAAGATTTGCCTTCAGATTTCTTCCACAAATCAAACAGAACAACCTTCTAACACTTTATCTAGTTTAACAGCAGACCCAACAGGGGTACAAATAGATAGATAACTAGATAAACATCGAGGTGTCAAGTTAGTCTTCAAGGCAAAAGTAGATGATATGAATGAATGTGATGCACCCGTATCAAATAATACAAATGCGGGAAGAGAAGCAACTAATAGAGTACCTGTGACAACATCGTGACAGGGATCTTGCTCGACGCCAGATATGCTAAACACTCTGCCAGAGGGAGGGGCAGAAGTAGCAGCAGGAGTACTCTTCACGACAGGAGCTTGAGGTTGCACTGACTTCTTGGGGCAGAAACGAGCATAATGGCCTGCTTGCTTGCAGAGGAAGCAAGTGGAAACTTTGGGTCCAATAGGAGCTGCAGCAGGGGAAGGTCTCTGATATGCTGGCCTAGGATTCACCATCCCAGGTCTAGGAGGATAAGTAGCTCCCTGAGGTCTGACTCCACTGGACTGACCATGATAGCTCACAGGAAGGGAATTAGGATTCTGACCAAAATTTCTCAACTGAAAGGCGGGTGCAGGATAAGGAGCAGGTCTAGCAAAACGCCGATCAGTGCGGTCTACAAAGCCAGGGGGCCTAGACTGCCAGGGGTTTCGAACTCGAGCATTTTCCTTTTCATTTTCTTCAAGCTTCTTCGAGTTTTGAACCACCTGAGCATATCCTTCAAGAGGCAAGACAGTGAGGTATGCCTTGATAGAAGGCCGCAAACCCTTGAAAAACTTCTTCGCTTTGACTTCATCAGACTTAAAGGATTCGGGGGCGAAGAAAAAGAGTTCTTCAAATTTTTGCTGATACTCAAGCATAGACAAGGTACCCTGTACTAAAGCCATGAACTCGGCCTCTTTAGCATCTTTTATAGCTTCCGGAAAGTAGTTCTTGCAAAAAGCTTCCTTAAACTTCTCCCAGGTGACAACACTAGCATTCAAGGTCTCCAGGATAGGCCTAGTGGAAGCCCACCATGCATCAGCTTCTTGCTGAAGCTTCTGCTCGGCAAACAACACTTTTTGAGCATCAGAACATTGCGAATGTCTGAAGGCCTTCTCCAATTCTCGAAGCCACTTGTTCGGAAAGAGGGTGTCCTTGGTCACACCAGTAAAAGAAGGTACTTGTAACTTTAGGAAACTTTCCATCAAACAGGTGTGGGGTGTCCCGGTGAATCTTTCCACAAGAGGGGCTGCGGCTTCGGAAGTTCCAACTCCGACACGGTTCTCATTGCGAAGGGTAGCAAAACCAACCATCATTTGATTAAATTGGGCAGCCTGCTGATGCATCATGTTGGTCATGACGCTGGCGATATCTCTAAAGCTTCTGATATCGGGGGCACCAGGAATGCCATTCGTGGTGTGGCTATCTTCCTGTCTGCTGATCAAAGCCCCCAGCAGGGGTTTCCTCATTTCCATTGATGCCGGATCCGACGAAACGGTTTCTAAGTAAGACCATTCTGCAAGAATCAAAGATTAGGATACCAAGATTTCAAATCTGACAAAGACAACTTGATCGACGAAAAGGATAACCAAATCATGGTTAGAATCATCAATATAGTAGTCAAATAAATCAATATTGCACAAAATCCGAAGGAGTTTAAGTAAAAAATCAGAAATTCCCAAAAATAGCCCAAAGCAGGAAATTGACCAACTTTGGTCGATGGTATCGACCAAAAAGTTTCTACGCGAAAAATCAGATTTAAAGGGCCCACTTCTCATTTCATTTTCATTTCTCACTCAACCATTTCGAGTTTAGCTCTGGGGAAGACGATTTTCTAGGGTTTTCAAAGGTGCTAGGACTTGATTCAAGGCTTCAATCATTCTTGAGATTCTCATTTGATCATCAACACAAGTAGGTTCTCCTTCTCTTTCTCTTTTCTTGAAAATTTCTTTTACCATAGATGTGTTTTCCATCAAAACTGAATAATACATGTTGCTAATGGTTAGAATCATGCATGCAAGTGATTAGAAACATGTTTCCATAGTTTTTTTTTTTTCAAGCAAGTCTAAGTTCCAAACACAAGATTGCATTCATTTTGGTTATCACAACACTATTCATTTCACAAAAATCCAACTTTACAAAAACTTGTCTCATTTTCAAACCAAAAGGAATTTTAACATGAAATAAATTTCTACAATACTGATTTACTATGGGGAAGGTGTTCCCACTCTCCATTCGATCAAATTTCAAAATTTTCAAAAATCACAAATGCAAGCCAAAGGAGGGATCTTCTCTCTCCTACTTGCTGAATTTTCACTTTAAATATGCCAAAAAGATGGATTTTCACCAAATGAAGTATTCTAGCATGCTTGTACAGGTCTTATGCATATGTTAGAATAATCAAATCAAAATTTTACCAAGATCGAAATTTTCTGAAATTTACGAAAATGCCCTTCATCTAACAATCACACACTAGGACTAATCCAAATGGGTTTCTTTCTTTGTTTCAACTGATTCACTATGCCTAGAGGAGGTAGACGAGTGGATAGAGGTCGAGGACTTGTTCCCCGGGCTGAGGTTACAGATGAGGAGCATTTCACTACTCCTATGGCGGAGTTTCTACACGAGCACTATTTTCATGATATACCGATCGAGCATGGACGATTGGTTGATGTGGATGATTTAGAGGTATTCCGCATCCGAGAGAGATTAGAGGCTATAGATTGGCTTCACTTATACACTACGGCACAGCCAGTCTATCCAGCTCTTGTCAGGTACTTCTATAGTAACCTGACTTACCGTATAGAGGATGATCCGAGAGATGGTTCTAGGATTGTCACGTATTCAATGGTTGGAGGCAGGGAGATCAACTTCACTACCAGGACATTGGCTCGCATCTTAGATGTACCGATTGTACGAGATTCCCGTTGGTGGATTCCTGCTGGTACAGACATCACAGATGTTCTTCTTCCCTATGAGGTATACGAGGTATGCATGACTCTATGGGATGACATTAACTGCTATACGCCCCAGTGTGGTACCGCGATGCGTCCTTCAGCTCGAGTTATCACTCGTATCGTCGGGCGAAACATCCTTTCGAAGGCAGGGCACCATAGAAAGGTGTTAGCGATGGAGGCATTGGTTATCTATAGCATGTATACTGGAGTGCAGATTGATTTAGCATACATCATGTAGAATGTTATGATTGATCGGGTTGAGTTTCCTGGGGATAGGAACTTGGCTTTCGGTCGACTCTTGACTCGTGTTTTTGAGTACTTTGGTGTGGACTTGGAGCATACACCCATGATTCAGGGTCGAGACTTAGGTGAGAACATAGGCTCATGGTCGATCAGGAAGATGGGGCTCCATGATGCCGTCAGATCAGAGGATGAGGATGACACTGATGATGCATCAGGAGATGATGACTCAGAGGATGATAGTACTGATGATGATGATGGTGGTGACGATGATGAGCATGGTGAGGATGATGATCAGGGTCATGAGGAGGCTCCGAGACATGAGGAGGTTCCCACTCCACGATTCACTGAGGTCGGAGGTCCATCTCATGCGGCTTCTGAGGCTCCAGATGTAGCTTCTCATCAGCCGTCCATTTACTCCATACTTGAGAGGATCGAGGCTCGACAGGGGAGGATAGAATTACACATGTGCACCCTTGGTGAGAGGTTTGCACAACTGGAGGAGGAGTTCAGATCTAGGAGGGGTCAGACAGATTGTCGGAGTTGATCACCTATATAGATAGTACTAGGAATTTTCTTTTATGCTATCTCGGATGTATCCCTTTTTCAGACTTGTAAAATTCTCCTATGTAATTAACGAAGATCAGTTATTTCGTTTATATTATTGTGTCTTATTCATGACTCGAATTGTGCTCCAATATTTTGGTTTCTAATCCAGGTTATCTATTATTCGCTTCTAAGAGTACTTGAGTCACTTTCGGATCTGTGACCCAGAATGTTCCATCACCGTTTCTGTGGTCGGGGTTCCACTTGATCTTGGGCTCTGATACCAATCTGTCACATCCACCCAGCCGGTACCCCATTCGGAATACCCGGGATGTGATCCACAGTCCAAGGATCAATGATCTGAGGTCCATGCCTCCCACATACACGGTAACATAATCATGAACAGTAATAATCAATGGTAAAAACAATTTATACTAAACAATATGTATAAGATAGGATTAAATATACATCAGAGTGCGGAAGATAGATAATATCAGAATGTGGTCAAAATCATACAGGGAGAGAAGGTGTGGTAGCCACTCTCTCAAAGCAGCGAAAAGTAAAAGTAGTTAAGTACATGTCCAAGTATTACCAGAAGAATCCAAATACATGTTAATTTCAGGCCCGTATACTCTATAAACACACCAGGGAAATGGGGCACTACGCTAGGGTTTCTTCTATACTAATAGTAGTCTCCTCAACAGTACGGATGAAGTAAACCCAATGCTGCCGCTCCTGCACAACTATGGGGCTAACCCTGGTGCGGATAGTAATCCTCCTCGGCTCCAATATACGGATCCTCACCGACGCCACTACCCGAAGGGTAGTATGTGGAATCATAGTCCGCCTCAAGGGAGGTGCCATCGTAGTCCTCGGTACCTGGAATATAATCTAAAAACATTTGCACAAAAAGGAATGAGTTCGAAGAACTCGGCAAAGGCGATTATTCCATAATTAGAAATCATACACATTCAGAACATAGTATAATGCAATGCGATATGGAACATATGATGCAAATATGAGTCTAACTCTATGAATGCTAGTCTCTAGGGTAGACATGCTTTAAGTTATAGCACCGTACTTCTTTGGGTCGTTAGTCACTCTCCCATTTCCATAACTTGGGAATGCCTGGGGAAGATTGGTAAAGTCATCAAAAACCGTGGTAAGGGGATCGGTCACCGCTCTCTCACATCACCATTTGGTCAAGTACTGGCGCATGTCACAAGTAAAGCCTAGCCCAATGCAAGTCATCTACTCGGTCGGTCAAGTCAGATTCAGATACGTCCATTCCTCGCCCCCAGCGATCCTTTCCGGTATCCTTCACACTAGAGTCAGCGAAATCCCGGATTTCGGACTCATCAACCCTATTGGTCATCCACATATAGTAAACGGGAAGTTCTCACGTCCTCTCACGGATTGGTTACTGGTCTTGAGTGCCCGTGAGCCCAAGTCTATCCATATGCAACTCTACCAATAAATGGCCCCTTTCAGGTATCCGTAGCATGGTTTATGTCCCCTACCGGATTGGTTACCGGCCTAGAGCGCCCATCCAACCATACACTACCATGGGTTGTTGGGTCTCAATGCCCTTCCGATTCGGGTCTGACACGACAAGGATAAACCTAGCCAACCAACTAGACAGTCCTATGTATGTCATCCAATAACCCGGGAGAGTGTCGATAGGCACCATCGGAGAACATCCCATACTATTCCTGTGAAATCCAGCCCAAAACCTAAATTAGACACCCTATTTTTTTTGGATGAAGAAGAAGTTGTTTGATGTTTGACCTTGAAGTTGGACCTTGAGTATGGTGTTGATATGTTTAAAAGGTCCTAGGAAGTCAAGTTGGACCTCTCCCTTAGTGTAGATTCGAAAACCCATATAAAATTGATGATGAAATTCCCTACTTGAAGAGCTTGGTTGATTTAGAAAAGAGAATGCACCTTGATGAAGAGAAGATTGGTTGATGACCTTAGAGCATGGTTAGATATGATTTAAAGCCATTTTCCTATGCTAGGTAAGTTATAGTTGTTGTGTAGAAAGTTTCGTTTGATTCCAATAAGAGAAAGGCCCTCAAATCCCTATTTTAGGCTATGCTGTCAGCCTGGGTCGAGTGCCTGGGTCGACTGGGCCATGCTACCCACCCACTCGACCCAAGCAAACAGAATCCGAGCAGAATCTTCTATTTAGGTCCTTATTGCTATATATACCTCATAACATCGTGCTTTTAGTATCCCTAGCCTCCAAAACACCTAGAGAACGAAGGAAACTCATCTCCAAGCCTCCTTTTGGTGTAGAAGAAGATCTACATTCAACTCTCAAGCTTTCTCTCTCTTGTTCTTCAATCAAAGGTTAGTATTCAATCTATTATGCTATTGATTCATTCTTACTATGATCATTCTCTTCTCTGATCTGAGATTATGAGGAAGATATTGCATCTCTGCAATCATATCTTCTACAATCTCTTCTCTTTCTATAAGCTATGATTTCATATTCATTCTTTACATGATTTCTTCTTAAACTATGATCATGTTCTTATTTCGATTTCTTCTCGCATATTAGATGCATCTCTATGATCATTCTTACTCTTGATTTACTATGTTCATGTACTAGAATGAGGTCTCATCATCTCTAGTTCATCTCTTTCATTCATAGCTTGTTTTCAATGAAAACCATGTTGTTTTCCAAATTAGAAAGTCTTGTTTTCCAAAATAGAAACTATGATTCTAAATTAGTAAGTAATGGTTTTAATGGTGTTTGATGTCTAAATTATGCTTTTTAGTCTTAGACTACTGTGTTAGACATTCCCTCCAAGTTTTGTCGCATTCCAGTTTGTGTAGCATAGGTTTCGGATCAAGATTCTCTTTTTATTTCCGGATTTGCTCTTGGGCGGATTGCAGGTCGATTGGAGCACTCAACCCGACCAATCAACCCGCAAGAACAGCAACTCTGTTTTTCATCCATTTCGACTCCAATCTTTTGGAATCACTTCTTATGACCTATACATGTTTTGTCAAGCTTGTTTAGGTGATTTTGGATCTGTTCTCTGATTTCTTATTTGAAGACTATAAGTTCAGATTACGAGGTGAGTATTCCAACTCACAATATGCCAATTTACATGTCTTATTGTATTATGACATGAATGCATGATTTAGCTACTGTTATGTTAGTTTCCATTATGATATGAATGCTGTAAGTACAGTAGGATCTTATTTCCTTATTTACTTTATGTACTTGATCATGAATGAATACTTATTCATGTATATTTCTCATTCATTTAATCTTGTCTTATTATACTCTTCTATTTGATGAGATATCTGTCGTGGATGATATGACTGAATTATGATTGTGATTGTTTAGGTATGATTTGGGATTGGGGAATGTCCTTTTTACATTTCTGTCCTTGGACCTCATTGGGAGTAGTATGGGATATTTCCAATGTTGCCCTTTGACGCTTTCCCGGATTATTTGTTGTCATACCTAGGACCTGTCTAGCAGTGTTTGGCTAGGTTATACCCCTGTTATATCAGACCCGATTCGGAAGGGTATTGAGACTGAATGACCCGTGGTAGCAATGGGGATTCATGGGCGCTCAAGACCGGTAACCAACCCGTGAGGGGACATGAATCACATTGTGGGGGCCATATATGGGTAGGGTTGCATATGGATAGACTTGGGCTCATGGGCGTTCAAGACCGGTAACCAACCCGTGAGAGGACATAAGAGCTTCCCGTTTACTATATGTGGATGACCTATAGGGTTGATGAGTCCGTAGTCTGGGACTATGCTGACTCTAGTGTGAAGGATACCGAAAAGGATCGCCAAAGGCGAGGAATGTACGTATCTGGATCTGAGTTGATATGACTAAGTAGAAGACTTGCATTGGGCTAGGCTTTACCTTGACATGCGCCAATACTTAGACCAAACGGTTATGTGAGAGAGCGGTGACTTAACCCCCAGCCATGGATTGTCCAAGATGGATGAAGGACCCTTTGCCAACCGGCGTTGTGAGATGAGACCTACCCAAAGAAGTATGGTGCTATGACTTAAAGCATGTCTGCCAATAGAGACCAGCATACACATATAGAGTTAGAAGCATATTTGCATATATTGTTTCATATCATTGCATATATGTTTGCTTGTGAATGCATGTGAAGATGCTTATTGTGTTTGGATTACTTGCTAAGTTCTTTTGAGCTTACCCTTCGGGGGACTTGTTTTTAGATGACACTGCAGTACGAAGAGAACCGTGCACCAGCACGGAGAACCTTTCCTTATATGGTACAGCTCCGGATGTCCTTGGACAAGGTGATGAACAGCGAGGCAGACAACACTCGGATTTGGGCTGCATTGATGGCTCCCATTGACGGCAGCCGGCATCGTCTTATTTGCCGATGGGATCGTGCGCTAGATGCTGATCTGAAGCTTCAAGAGTATTACCCTAAAGTGGAGAAGATGAAGACTAAAGAAGAAGAAGAGCCGACTAAAGATGTGGATTAGATTCTCTTGTTTCTTCTAGACTTTTATTTTACTTGTATTAGCTTAGAGCTTGCTTTAGATCTCGATCTACCTTCCGCATATGTTGTGGGGTATATTTCCGCTATACTCTACAATTGTCTTTTGATTTGGTATCTTGTTATTCCGCACTCTGATATTCTTTCTACAATTGTCTTTTGATTTGGTATCTTGTTATTCCGCACTCTGATATTCTTTAGTGATCCTTCTGTGATCCTTTCTTGACTTTTATTGTTAACTAATTAGAATACAATGATTTGTTCTTGCTTTTGATTATGTTATTGTGCTAAATGGATATGATCGTTCCTAAACTTGATCTTTTGGGCTGTGGATCACTACCCCGGGTAACCCAGATAGGGTATAGGCTGGGTGTATTTGGGCGGGATGTGACAATTCCCTCCGATGCCTAAGGACAGAAGTGTCAATAGAACACTCCCCAATCCCAAGTCAATACGTAAGCAATCACATATTCAAGTTCATCATCTTTCATGCATCCAATACATCTTATCATAAAAGTTAAAACATGATATTGAAATGAATCATCATAGACATAAGTAAACAAGAATAGTAATGTGACATGACAAGAGTATAAAGATGTCAATACTACTGTTCTAACACATATATAACAGTCTTATAAAGATTTAAAAGTAATCAAGAGGTTCCATTCATAAACAAGAACATAAATCATAAGTTGGTGATCTATATGTTTATGGAGATAACCATCCTTACCTTGGGTTGAATTGATGATGAATTGAGAGTACCAAGAAATAGTCCAAAATAATTGTTAAGGCCCTAAACAAACATCAATAATAAGTTAGAGAAGAAATTAGGAAGATTGGATATCAATTGGATCAAAACTGGCCAAGGTTGCTGTCAGCAACAACTTTGGTCGATGGTTTTGGTCCATGGTATCGACCAAAAGGATCGACCAAAATTTCTTCAGGACAGAATGGTGGATTTTGGGTGTTTTCATCCTAAATTGGTTTTCCGGTGTTCGGATCAATCTGAAACTTGGAGGAACACTTAACAACAGTAGTAGGACACTATAAGTCAAGAAAATTACCCAATCCAATGGTCCAAACAAAAAGCCCCAATTTGAGCTAACAAGTTCAAGTGATAAACATCATGGCATGAGTTGGAATTAATTGCATTGATGAGGAATGGCATGTAATAGTTAGAGGAACTAATAGAAATTCGATTGGAATCATATAGAAGTGATAAACATGAACATAGCATGCCCTACAACTCAATTTGGTACAAAATGACATGATGTTAACAGAAGAATAGAGGAATACATAAGCTAGGCATGAGGTGGAGGCATAGCATCAATGGATGGCTAAGAAACTCATAGGTTAATCATGTGTAGACAGTTGGAGTGGTGGTTGCAAGGTTGCAGCACCATTTCACATGTCTCACCAGCAAGAAAGAAAAAGAAAAGAGTAGAAAATGGTAGGATAGAGAGTGGAATGGTTATTCATACCTTAGTGTGGAAGAAGTAGACAAGAATCAATAGTAAACAGTGAGTTTTTGATGAGGTGCCGTTCACATTAGCCAAGGAGGTGCCTTGGGAAGCTCTCCCCACGATTTCAAGTGAGAAAATGATTGCACAAGGCTCAAGGCTAGAGGTCATAATAAATAGAATAGGAATATTCCATGGAATCTTTAACTTGGCAGACTGGAAAACTTTGGTCGATGGTTTTGGTCGATGGTATCGACCAAAATGTTTCTCAGCAGAAAAACAGGTTTAGTTCAGCAACTTCAAGTAGGGATTTGAAAGGCTATACAAGGTCCATTTGAGTGAGGTTTTCTTCCACAATTCAATCAAGAAGTCTAGTTTCGGGGAATACCTTCGGATTGTGCACAGCAGGTCAATAGGTACATCAACGAGATTAATCTTCTCCAATGCGCAGACTTTCCTTAAACACTGATAATGCATTTAAGCAAGGGGTATCATCATCAATGTCCATAGGCTCAGTCTCCGAATCATGATCATCAATCAGAATGGTCCAAAGGTCTCTTCTACCACTGCTTCGGGTCTTCGGACCTGAATACAACAGTGGATCCGGGTTAGGGTCAGGGTTAGAATAGGGTTGGATATTACATTAAGTGTGTGCAAAACCCCTTGATGTTTGGACTTGATCTGAGCCTTCAATTCCCTGTTTTGAAGTTGTTGTTCTGATTGGTCGACTCATTGGTCGACTGGACTAGTCGACCAATCAATCGACCAATTGATTCTGTTTTGAAATTTGAATTGTGGCTACTCTATTTAAATCTAATCTCGGGAATACTCCGCCTCATCTGCCTCCTAAGCCTCTGGAACGAGTTAGAACCCTAATCTAATCGCTTCCCTTGCATCCTTGGTTGATATCTCGCAAGAACTCAAGCAATCCTCATCCTTCCTGCATCAAAGGTATGTGTATGATCTCTTTCCTCTCTATTTCTGATTTTTCTTTTCTTGAATCTGTTCTTGATTGAGATCAGGAAGATGATGCTGCATTCTTGCAACCATCTATTCCATGATCTCATCATGTTCCTTGAGATCCATGATCATCACCATGATCTCAACCCTTGCCAATTGAACCCTTGAAACCCTAACCTTGTGTGGTCATCAGGGGAACCTTTTGGTAAAACCCCCATGTGAGGGAAACCTCATGGGTAATGTGGAGGTTGATCTAAATTCAATATTCTTTAATTCTTCTTGTTGTAATTGGCCTATCATCAATTCCCTCCCTCCTGTGATCTCAACCTTTTTCATGGGAACCAAAAAGGGTGAAACCCTAATTTCTTGGGTAAGATCAAGAACCCCTATTTTGATCATGTTAGAAGACTCTCACTTTATTTTCTTTACTAGAATTGTAACCTATTAATTTTATTCCCTTACCCTTGATCATGTTATATTTTTCCGTCATAATCTATGTTTGACCTAATTAGGTTGACTTTCTGATTCCTGAGTTGTGACTTGGAAACTTGATTTGATTAATGGTTTGTTGTCCTCTATAGACTTAGATGTTTTCATTAAAGTTTCCCCCTTATTTTGTACCATTTTGAACCACCAAATTCGGATTCATATTCTAAAAAATTCTGTTTTTTTTAGGCTACTGTCTCTGTTGGTTGACTCATTGGTTGACTGGGGCAGTAGACCAATCAGTCGACCAATGGGTACAGCAACCCCATTCTTGGTCTGTTTTGATTGAATTGTAATCTTTCCTTCCATGTATCTTTCCTAACTCATAGTATACACTTGTTTAAGACTCTTTTCTCAGGTTTAGTCAAGGTCTTACTTGATTCTCTAAGTTCCTTTGCGAATTAGAAGGTAAGGACAGTTATTCCTTAACTGCATAGATTACTTGTTCTCTGGTTTCTACTTTGTGAAACTATGAGATTACCTACTGTTGTTGTACTTTAATTCTGATCTCCTACTGTGAGAACAATAGCACTTGTTTATATCATCTTTTTCATTATTCATGTTATATGAATTACTTATTACTACTTAATCTGATTTTGCTTTTACATTCTCTTTTATATGATGAACTACTGGTTGTGTATGTCATGACTGATCTGAGAATGTGTTTGATTAAGTTTGGTTTGGGATTGGGAGGTGTCCTTTTGACACTTCTGTCCTTGGACATTATCGAAAATAGTATGGGATGTTTCCGAGGTTGCCCATCGACACTTTCCCGAATCATTGGTTGTCATACCTAGGGATGTCTAGCAGTGTTTGGCTAGGTTATACCCCTGTTATATAAGACCCGATTCGGAAGGGTATTGAGAGCGAACGACCCGTGGCAGCAATGGGGATTAACGGGCGGTCAAGACCGGTAACCAACCCGTGAGAGGACGGGAATCACATTGTGGGGGCCATGTATTGGAGGGTTGCATATGGCTAGACTTGGGCTCATGGGCGCTCAAGACCGGTGAGTATATCCGTGAGGGGACATGAGAGCTTCCCGTTTACCATATGTGGATAACCAATAGGGTTGATGAGTCCGTATTTGAGAGAGTCGGATACGCTGACTCTAGTGAAAAGGATACCGGAAAGGATCCCGAGAGGGAAGGAATGGAAGTATATGGACCTGACTTGATGTAACTGACTATATGACTTGCATTGGGCTAGGCTTTTCCCTGACATGCGCCGGTACTTATGCCAAATGGTTGTGAGAGAGTGTGTTGACTTAATCCCCTACCATGGTTTGTCCGAGAGGGATGCAGGACCCATTACCAACCAGCTGCCCAAGATATCTTAAATGGTTGAGGGAACCCAAGATATCTTAAATGGTTGAGGGTGTGTGTGATTGAGACCTTCCCAAAGAAGTACGGTGCTATAACTTAAAGCATGTCTGCCATAGAGACCAGCATACATAAAGTTTAGTTGCATTCATACATTATCTGTTTCATATTGCATTGCATCTTGTTATGTTTTGCCACATGTTATTTATGTTGTTATGGATTAACTTGCCTTATTGAGTTTCTTCGAAACTCATTCCTTTTGTACATTTTTAGACTATTCTGCAGGTACTGAATCCTATGGCGAACAGTTCGATGAAGCGCAAGCCGATGAAGCGTACTACACTAAAGGTGTTGGCAACCATCAAGATTACTTTGATGATCCCTCAGTTGATCAAGATGCGTACTACGATTAAGGACAACGTATACGTGGAACGTCTCAAATGGATTGATGAAGTCCACTATTTTGAAAACGTTATTTATAGAATAGAAAACTCTGATGTTAGAATTTTATCTTAGTTCCATTGTTTTAGGGCCTATTTGGTTACACGAATCCAGAGATTTCAAATCTTTGGATTCATGAATCTGAGAATTATACCCATTTGGTTGTAAAAATCTCTAGATTCATGAAATCTATAAATTCACCTTTTTACACTAAAAATGTGAATCTGTAGATTTATGGGTAAGGGGTGAAATCCAGAGATTTCAAAAAAGCTATACATTTGCACATTCACAAAAATCACGTCGATCAAATAGATTTTTAGGATGAATCCACATATTTCATTCCACAACCAAACATTTAATTTTATAAAATTATGACTCCATAGATTTGAAATCTCTAGATATTTAAAATTTCTAAACTTATGTAGCCAAACAGGCCCTTAGATATTATTTCTTTTAGACTTACATTCTGCGTTCCGCTGTATTTTGTGGAGTGAGTTTCCGCCTCACTCTACTTCTTTTGATGTGATTACATTTGGTATCATTTTGCACTCTGATTATATTGATTATTCATTTCTTGACTTTAATCTTTTGTCATACTATTTAAACCCTGATTATTTTTTGTTTATGATTATGTAACTGTATATGTGGGAGAATGATTTCCTCATTACTTGATCTTCAGGGCTGTGGATCACACTCTCGGGTATGCCAGTTAGGGTACCGGCTAGGAGGACGTGACAATACGTGTTTGAACTGACGACCTTAATCACCACATACGATCCTTCCTAGTTTTTTGATAACTTTCCGCAGTTCCTTGGATCTAATGCTGACTTCTTTCTTAGAACCACGTCACCAACTCTGAAAGATTTGGGCCTAACACAAACATTGTAATACATTGATGTCTTCCTTTGATATTCAATGTTTCGATATAAAGCATTTTCTTGAACTTCATCCAGAAAGTCTAGATTAGCCCTTAATCCATCTTCATTTGTCATTAGATCGAATTCTTCTGATCTTTCAAATCCTAGTATTACCTCCACTGGGGCCAATGCTTTTGATCCATAGGCCAATTTAAAAGGTGTTTCTCCCGTTGGGGTTCTAGTAGTAGTCCGATATGCCAATAACACATAGGGTAGCTCATCCACCCATGAACCATTTACCTCGTCCAATCTTCTTTTGATCCCTGTTCTAATTGTTATCTCGATTTGACCATTGCATTGCAGGTAAGTAACAGAGAAATTTCTATACTCAATATGATAATGAGCACAGAATTCCTTGAATCTTTCATTGTCGAACTATGTTCCATGGTCTGTCAATAAGATTTTAGGCAATCCAAACCTGAAGATGATTTTGTTTATAAAGAAATATTTCATCTGACTTGTGGTTGTGGTTGCTAGAGCCTCCGCTTCTACTATAAAATCCGGCCTTATCCTAACCCTGACCTGGCCCAGATTTTATACTGTTGCAGGTCTGAAGACCTGAAGTGGTGGTAGAAGAAACCTGTGGGCCCTCTTAGTGGATGATTCGATGCTTGATGTTGAGCCTATGGACATTGACAATGATGCCCCTCACTTGAGCACATTGTCAGTATCGGGTGAAAATCTGCGCATCGATGAAGATTGAATTAGTTGAAGCACTTCCTGGAACCCCGTGATCAATCCGAAGGTATTATCTGAAACTAGACTTATTGATTGACTTGTAAGAGAAAACCCCGCTCGATTTGACCTTGTATAGCCTCTCGAATCCACTCCTGAAGTTGCTATCATGGCTTGGTTGACTGACAGTCGACCAGCCAGTCGACCAAGAGTAATGGAATTAGAAATTACACTAAATCCCTTCCCATTTTGCCCCTACCTTTTTGGAACTCGTGAATGAGGACCTAAACTAATCATTGGCACTCCAGAGCTCGAGGTTGGACACTCTCTTGGACTATTCCTTGATGTTTGGGAAGATCTTTGACTCCAATCATTATTGTATACATTAATCATCAACTCAAGGTATGATTTCTTCTATTCCTCTTCTAATCTATCCATTTTTCTATCAATTAATGATCTTGAAACCATGGCTGAAGTGCTGCAACCTTGCAAACACTTAACCATGAGTTTCCCCCTTTCAATTCCTTAATCCTCCCCCACTCATGCTATGTTATGATTCAAATGAGATTAATTGCACTCCATCACTTTGATTCTATTCAATCTAACCTATTTTGATTCTAATCTGATATGTAGATGCATGATAAGCTTAGACTATAATAGAATTAAGATTCTAGCTTGATTCTTAACACTCATTTGATTGATTCCTATCATCCTTTGCAAATTCTATCAATTCCAATTTATTTCTTGTTAAGTATCATGTAGATCCTAAAATTTCGATTTGGGTATTTTTGATTGAACCGTTGGATCATCATGAAAAGTAGTGTGTAGTATCCTCTTACTGTTATAAACATGCCCTCCAAATTCATGACGATCGGAGCACCGGAAGGGCAGTTTTGGATCAAGTTTCCATTGTTGTCCTGAAGTTAACAAGTCTTGGTCAACTGACAGTCGACCAAGCCAGTCAACCAAGAGCTGTTAAGGCCCTGTACTCAGCCGAATTGATCCGTTTGAACCCCGATTCAATTGTTTTCTTCTTTGATATTACTTGTATGATTATCTAGGGTATCAACACTGATTTTGGGACCATACTTGGTGATCATTAAAACTATTTACGACTTGATTAAGGTAAGGACAGTCGTTAACTTAAGTATGTTAATTATACCAACATGCTTACATTATGGGGACTTAATGGTTATGTTCATATGAGTATTCCTTTACTATACATGACTGTTATATGTTTTCTTATCAGCAATAGAATGTATATATCATTTAGAATACCATGTTTAGTTTTACTTTATGATTTTATATATGATCAATCATGTTATGATATGTATTTGTTTATATGATGAATCATTGATTTAGTATAATATGATGAGATTGAGTTTGTGATTGACTACGTATGACTTGGGATTGGGAAGTGTCCTTCCAACACTTCTGTCCTTGGACATCGGAGGGAGTAGTATGGGATATTCCCTGAAGGTGTCCATCGACGCTTTCCCAGGTTGTTGGATGACATAAATAGGATTGTCTAGGTGTATGGTTAGGATATTTTCCCTTGTCGTATCAGACCCGAATCAGAAGGGTATTGAGTCCGAACGACCCGTGGTAGAGTATGGTTGAAGGGCGCTCAAGACTGGTATCCACTCCGTGAGAGGACTTGAACTTACTGCGGATACCCGAAAGGGGCCATTTGTTGGTAGGGTTGCAAATGGATAGACCTGGGCTCACGGGCGCTCAAGACCGGTAACCAACCCATGAGAGGACGTGAGAGCTTCCAGTTTACCATTTTTAGATGACCAATAGGGTTGATGAGTCTGTAGTCCGAGTTGGTCGGTGCCATAGGATACGCTGACTCTAGTGTGAAGGATGCGGAACCGAGTTGGTCGGTGCCATAGGGAAAGTATCCGGATCTGACATGATACGACTGAGTAGATGACTTGCATTGGGCTAGGCTTCGCCGCGACATGCGCCAATACTTATACCAATGGTGATGTGAGAGAGTGGTGACTAAATCCCCAACCATGGCTTGATGAGGACCTTACCCAATTACCACGGCAGACCCAAGATATCTTATGATTGAGGGGGAGTGACTGACGACCCAAAGAAGTATGGTGCTATGGCTTAAAGCATGTCTACCTTAGAGACTAGCATACTTAAGATTAGAATCATATTTCATCATTGTCTCATATCATATTGCATCATATTGTGACTTGTATCGAATGAAATGTGTATTATGAAACGACTTGCCTTGCTGAGTTCTTTTTGAACTCATTCCTTTTGTGCAATTTGTTAGATTATACTGCAGGTATAGAAGACCTTGATGGCACATCCTATGACCCGAGCTATGATCCCGCATACTACTCTTCAGGTGATGGCTATGCGGAGAGTCAGGATTGCTATACCGAGGAGGATTATAGTGCGTACCAGGGTTAGCCCCACATTAGTGAGGGAGCGGCCATATTGGGTTTACTTCATCCACACTTTTGAAGAAGAAATCATTAGGATAGAAGAAACCTATGTGTAGGCCCCATTTCCCTGGATAACTGTAATCATTTGGTTATCTTCTCTCTAATTATTATGGATTTGTTCTCGGCACAGATTGTAACTTAACTTTATTAACTACATTTCCGCTATTGCTGGAGGAGTGACTTTTGATCACTTCTTCTCTTTGAGACTATCTCTATATGAAGTTGACATTTAATATTTCCGCACTCTGATTTACTATCTTCTCTTATTCAATTGATCTATTTATTGCTTGTTTTATACATTGATTATATTGTTCATGATTATGTTATCGTGTATGTGGGAGGCATGGCCGCTCGATCCGAATCTTCGGGTTGTGGATCACATCCGGGTATGCCCAGATAGGATACCGGCTGGGTGGATGTGACATCTACCCATTTCTTAAAATTGTCAAATACTGCCACTACATATTTTATTCCTCTTGACGTTGCAAGAAACGGGCCAAGAATGTCCATTCCCCACATTGCAAATGGAATGGGGTTTAAAATGGAAGTCAACTGATCTGCAGGCTGCTTTTGAATGGGAGCATGAATTTGGCACTGATGACATCTTCTTACATAATCAATTGCTTCCGACTGCAACTGCGGCCAATAAAACCCCTGTCTTAGAACTTTGTAAGCCAAAGCTCTGCCTCCCAAATGACTCCCACAAATTCCTTCATGCACCTCTAACAATGTGTATTATGCATCAGATGGACCCAAACACTTCAATAACAGGCCAGAAATTATTCTCTTATAAAGTAGTCCATTTTTCAGAACATACTTTGCTGATCTTCTTTTCAAAGTTTTAGCCCTTTCTTTGTCATCGGGCTGGACATCATTTTTGAGATATTCCATTATGGGATCCATCCAGGATATTTCAGTATCGATTTCCATGATTTCTGGCTCTGAATATGCTGGAGTGTTCAATTCTTCAATATATACAGACTATGGTAATGAAGCATATTTTGCTGACTTCACCAGAGAGTCTGCCATCATGTTCTGACTCCTTGGGATTCTCAATATTAGAAAATCTGAGAACCAAGTTTTACACTTGATTACTTTTTTAAGATAATTGATCATTCTAATGTCTTTGGCTTCATATACTCCAGTCACCTAACTAACTACCAATTCTGAGTCACTTTTCACCTCCAGGTCTACATGCATAAGGATTTTGCTAGACGAAGTCCTGCAATAAGAGCCTCATATTCTACTTCATTATTTGATGCATGGAATCTAAAACGAAGAGCACTTTGGATTACAAAGCCAGCTAGACTTTGTAAAATTAAACCCACTCCAGACCCCTGAGAGTGACTCAAGCCGTCAACATGGAGATTCTATCTACTAGGAATTTCATTGGGATTTCCTCATTCCATGGGTGGCGAGACACTTTCAGCAATAAAGTCTGCAAGAATTTGTGCCTTTATAGAAATTCTGGGCTTATATTCAATATCATACTCTGTCAACTCCACGGCCCAAGAAACCATCCTACCAGCAAGATCAGGCTTATGCAGAATTTTCTTTAATCACCAGTTAGTCAAAACAACAACTAAATGGGCTTGAAAATAGGGCCTAAGTTTTCTGGCAACTATTATCAAAGCCAAAGCTTGCTTTTCAAACTCAGGATATCTAGTTTCTGCGTCTAACAATGTATGGCTCACAAAATAGATTGGGTTTTGAACCGTACCTTCTAGAATTAATACTGCACTTACTGCTGCTTTTGAAGAAGATCAGTATATCTACGATGTTTCTCCTGAATGTCCTGGATGGTACTCGTGGACTGGTCAATCTTCTTTTTAGTTCTTCAAAGGAGGTTTGACAGTTCTCAAATCACCTGAACTCATTCGTAGCATTTATACTTTTAAGCGCTTTGAAGAATGGAGCACATTTGTCACCAGATCTGGATATGAATCTACTCAGAGCTGCTATCTTCCCCGTCAGACTTTTGAATTTCTTTCATGTTGCTTGGAGATGGCATATCTAGAATTGCTTTGATTTTCTCCAGATTTGCTTCAATCCCTCTTTGGGTAACCATATACCCTAGAAACTTCCCTGATGAGACTCGAATGCACATTTTTCCAGGGTTAAGTCTCATTCCATTTTTTCTCAGCACGTTGAAGCATTCCTCCAAATCAAAAAGATGATCAGCCTTAAACTGACTTTTCACCAAGAGATCATCCACATAAACCTCCATAATACGCCCGATCGAATTAGCGAACTTGTTCATTGCCCTTTGATATGTTGCTCCAACATTTTTCAAATCAAAGGGCATAAATTTGTAACAATAGCTTTCACGATTAGTCATAAACGCCGTATGCGGTTGATCTTCTTTTTTCGTCATCATCTAGTTATAACCAGAACATGCATCCATGAAACTTAGCATTTGTTGACTTGAAGTGGCGTCTATCAACTGATCAATGCATGGCATTGGATAACAATCTTTGGAGCAAGCTTTGCTCAGATCGGTATAATCTACACACATCCTCCACTTGCCATTATGTTTTTTGACCATCACTACATTTGCAAGCCATTTGGGACATTCAATTTGCTCTATGAACTCTGATTTTCTAAGTTTCTCCACTTCTATTTTGATTGCTTCATGTTTTTCTGATGAAAAGTTTCTTCTTCGCTGTCTTACTGGTTTGACAGTATGATCAATCCAAAGACAGTGCTCCGCAACTTCTCTGCTCAACCCTGGCATGTCTTGGGCTGACTAGGCAAATACATCTGCATTGTTCTGAAGAAACCTTTTCAGCAACATTTTGTCTTGATCAGACTGGTCAACTCCAATCATAGTCCCTTTTTTTGAATTATCAAGATTTAACAAGAATTTCTCCAACTTTTCTATTGGTTCTCCTCTTTGACTTTTCTCTTCATCTCTATTATCCGTAATCTCAACATTTAAGACTAAAGCCTTACCTTGGGATTTTGAGTCTTTCAAGAACGTCGTATAGCATTGTATTGACAATTTTTTATCAGATCTGCACTCTCCAACGCCTACTTAAGACTCTGTGAATGTCTCTATTTGCCACCTCAATAATTACTACAATTGCATCATCATGTGGTTCCTGGATGCCAATCATTTCCTCCTTCGTGAAGACTATTTCCTTCATCTTTTTTAATTCTTTTTGGAACAATATGAGACTCAACAAAGTTGACAAACCTGGCATGAGCTCTAGATTTTGAAACTGAAGTCAGGATTAGACTTCCCAGTATGGTCATAACTGGAGATTGCTTCTGCTAAACCCTCTGATTTTCTTGATCTCCAAGATTTCCCACTAGAGAATTAGATTAAGAACCTTTTCTTGCTTGGTCTCCCTTTCTGGTCCTTTGTGATTCCATCTTCGAGGCTGATCAACAGCATTTCTTTACACCCCTCCTCTGTTTCTCCTTTGAACATATCGATAAAGTCATCCCTGACTGATCATTTGTTCAATTTCATTTTTTAGAATTCTGCAATCGTCCATGTCATGACCATGATCTCTGTGGAACCTGCGTATTTGTTTGGATTTCTTTCTTCAACTTTTGCAATCATCAAAGCCAGCCACTTCACAAACCTTTGATGTTGAATTTGCATTAGAATTTCTAATCTTCTGGGGTTCAGGGGAGTATAATTTTCTGGAAATGGACATGGAATGTCCCTTCTGATTTGTCGATCATTTCTTGGATAATTTATGTTGCTTCTTCGATCTTTCTAATCTAATCGCAATATTTCACTTTCCTTCCTTTTGCTTCTATCACCATTGATTTCTTTTCTATCCTATAAGATATCCTTCATGTTGGCGTACTAATTGCACCGTGATGTCAATTTTGCGATATTTGCAGGTTTATTCATGATAAAAAATTCCAACATGTGATCATCAGTTAGGCCTCTAAACAGAGCATCATAGGCTACCACCTCATTAAGATTTTTAATCTGGATCGACTCTTGATTAAATCACTTTATATAGTTCCACACTGATTCGCCTAATTTTTGATGAATCACCACCAAATTGTCAACAGTCTTACTACTCTTCATGTTGCTTTGGAACCTTGACAGAAAAATTCTAGTCAAGTCTTTGAAATTTCCAATTGAATTTGGTTGTAGACTGAAGAACCAAGTTGTTGCGGGGCCTTTGAGGGATGAAGGAAATGATCTGCACTTCATCACATCTGAATTCCCTGCCAACATCATGACAGAATTGAACTGAGCTAGATGTTCCATTGGATCTGTGCTTCCATTATACATAGTAAACATTGGATGTTTAAAATTGTGAGGTAGTGGAGCTACCATTATTTCTCTCGAAAACGGATTGCGATCCATATTCTTCACCATGACCTCTTTATTGTCCTTATTTGTCAGTTGCTGAATTTGATCGTTCAGGATCATAAGTCTTTTACTGATTTCAAATCCATGAACTTCAGAATGACTACTTGCTGATTGTTCCTTTTTCTTACGATCTCTTTGGCTTCCAAGAGTCTTACTTCTTCTGCTTTGGCTTACTAGATCGTTTTTACTTGAGAATTGATCATCAGATTCCAGTAGAATATAATCTCGATCGGCACTTTCTCCTTCACCTTCTATGAGACTTGATTTCCTTTGGTTCTGTCTCAACTCTTGCATCCGAGGATTTTGGTCAGAGACCGCCTCTACTCGGGAAAGAGATCGAGATCTAATGACCAATGTTACTGGAACTCTCCTTTCCTCTAGAATTCCAATCTATCTTATATATGATCTCATCAGATTTTGCGTCTCCAAAATCTAACGTTGCATGCTCTCAATCGAGCTTCAATCTAATTTGAACCGAAAGCTGGTTGAGAAGTCATGATAGCTGCCTCTGCAAGTTGTTTTTCTCTGTCATTGACTTCAAGCAGATGCGATGAACACTCTTCTGTAGCTTTCTATTTCTGATGAGTTTGTGCTACTGGAGCTTGCAATGTAACATCGTTTCTCTCGTCTTTCTTTTCGGATTGATCCTTCGTGGTTCTCTTTTACTAGCCTCTGTCATTTCAATTGGTAATGCCTCCTCACGCTCAAGCGATTGAGTCATGGCCTTTGTTTTAGATATGCAAAAAGTTTTTCCCACAGACGGTGGCAAATGTTGGTGTGAATTTCACCTGGTTCTGTAAACCGTGATCTTTCACCGAACTATCATATCTGGATTGATCTGGCTTGATCTCACACTTCCTGCAAAATAAGAAATCGATTAGATACGGAGCCGATCAGCTGGATTGGTGTTCCGTCTCCAACAATCTAGTCAGTAGTTGGCAAGAACTAGGGTTTCAGAGCTCTCTGGGAGTTTCTGAAGAGCTTCAATGGAAAAGGTGGGAAGTATGTGACAGATTTTGAGAATTTGAATATCCTACCTACCTGTGTATGCCTTGTCTCTATTTATAGCTTTCCCACTTGACTTTCCATTGCTAATAACCGTCAAATTATCAACTCAGATTGAATAGATATGATCTGATCTCTGTTCTATTTTCGGGCGGACCCTTTAATTGACCTTCATGATTTTGGTTGGACCTGATTGGACCGGTATAAACCGGAAGGGGATATTTTATCCACAATAGACTCCAACTCTTCCTCTATCGCTTTCAACCATTCTTTTAAGCTTGTTCCCGCAAGAGCTTTTTGCATGCTCTTCGGTTCACGCTCATCGACTGGAATCATCTCACAGTCAATCTCTTCAAGAGTTACCATGTAGGCTTCATCCTCTATATTGAAATGTCGATGAGGAACTAGCCCGCGCCCACTACGGCGCAAGTGCATGTCAGATTGCTCACTCTCTGAGGTGCTATCACATCTGCACTCCCACTCCCACTAGGATCTTTTGGATGAACCCTAGGTTCATTATCCAGAGTCTGAATCCCTAGAGTGACAAGATCACTATCTTGTATCTCAAAGAATTTTGATGATTATTTGTTAACTCCTGAAAGAGATGGGAAATCATTTTCCAAGAATGTTGCATCCCTAGACTCAAGTTTTGTTCTTCTCTCACTCTCATCTAGTCCAATGAAGACATGGCCCTTTGAGAGTTCAGAATATCTCACAAAGATACACTTTCTTCCTCTGTGTCCAAGCTTCCCATATTAGTGAGAAGTAGAGTGAACATATGCTGCACATCCCCATGCACGCAAGTAACTCAAATCTGGCTTCCTTCCGGTCCACAACTCATATGGTGTGGAAGGAACCGATTTGGTTGGAACTCGATTGAGGATATAGGCCGCAGTTAGCAAAGCGTCTCTCTAATAAAAGATGGGTAAGTTTGCTTGCGCCATCATGGATCTCACCATGTCTAGCAAGGTTCTATTCCTCCTCTCAGCAACCCCATTTTGTTGTGGAGTCCCTGGAATAGTAAGTTGCCTATCTATCCCCTTTTCATCACACAACCCTTTGAACATATTGGAGAGATACTCTCTACTTCTATCCGTTCTAAGAGTTTTAATCCTTTTATCTAACTGATTCTCAACTAAGCTCATAAATTTCTTAAAACATTCTAAAGGTTTTGACTTATGAGAAATTAGATAAATATGACCATACCATGTATAGTCATCTATGAATGTGATGAAATAAGCCTGTCCTTTTCTAGTATGCACATTCGTGGGTCCACATACATCTGAATGAATAAGTTCTAGAGGAAGAGAGGCTCTCAAAGCCTTTTCGAATGGTTTTCTAGTTGCTTTTCCTACTAGACATGACTCACAGGTTGGCAAATCAGATAGTGAACCTTGGCCGAAGAGACCTTCTCTTGCCAACCTGTTCATCCTATCTAAGCCAATATGTCCTAGTCTAGCATGCCACATATTATAATCAATACACATAGTATTTTGGCAAACAAAAGCATTACTAGAATTAGATAAATTATCAATTGTATATAATACAATAAAACCATTCTAAAGAAAATCATAACCATAAACTGTTTCACCTAGTGTTGATGCTAATTTTGCCAATAGCTTTGAACCACAATCGTCGCACCAAGCTCTTCAGATCTGGATCGATTTTTTTCCTATGTTAGTCTCCCGTTCACTGGAAAATGAAACACACCAGTTAGAAACGGAGCCGATCGTCTTGATCGGTGTCGCGTCTCCAACGGTCTAGTTAGGTATGTGAAGACAGTTCTCCTGAGCTTGAAGGAGCTTTTGAGATGTTCTAATGGAGTAAAATTAGGAATGAATCCAATGTTTGAATCGTTTTGAGAGACTTACCCTTGACGAGTCCTTTGCTTCCTTTCCCGCCTATAGTGTTTTCAACCATGACCGCCGGATCGTAGCTCCTGATTAGATGGCGATGATTAACCTTTCTTTATAATCTTGAGCGGACCCATAGATTTCTTTGTTTAAACAATTGAACCCATTTACACCGTCATTAAACCGGAGCGAACCGTCTTAAACTAGGACTGGGATGTTTTAGTCATAACACAAGCCCCCAAGCCTGCTGATCAGGTCAAACTCATACGAGACTCTGGTCAGGAGGTTTGAATCTTTCTTCCAAAGAACTCCAGAATACCATATTGAACTCTGATCAAAAGACTATATACGTTAAATCTGAATTGTTCAATCAGAATAAAGATTTCCTTTCATATTTCTCCTTCATGATTGTCGACTCATGATGTTCCTCGTCAACCCTTACATCGCCTTTTCTACGCAGCTAATCTTCACTGGATCAATACTTTATATATTTTCCCAAGAGATTTATGATTTTCAAAAACTACAATATGAGGTTGTCAAATCATCATTAACTCGAACGTTGATCTGTGGTTCATCTTCTTTATAAAATCACAATTTTCTCGATAACCAAACGATCCTCAATAATCATTACGTTTCTATGCTCAGCCCCCAAATCACCCTGCAGACCAGTCGAAATCTTTATCTTGTCAAACTTTTTATACATTCTTAAATACAACTTTTCATCTTCCTTGACGTTATCCCCTCTCATGTCGTTCGATCATAAATTATGTCTCTTTCCAACGTATGGTTACCATGTCCTTCCCCACTCCTCTTATATCATCCTCGTGTTCTTAACCGCAATACCTTTAAATCCACCGATTGACTCTACGCGTCGGTTATGAAAAGTGATGACCATCGATTCTGAAACATCGTATATTTCCCTCCATTTTTCAAGAAACCTCTTTCACCTCTCTTCATTCTTTATATTTATTCATCAACTGTTATCCGTTCTCATCCGTACTCTGTCCGCTTTCTTCGAAAATATCAAATATATCCATCCACTCCCGTTGGTGCCTGCATTCCTTGAATTCTCTTCTTCCTCTGAACAAGCGTCCTGAACTCAACGAGTATGATCGAGAGACTTGAGGTTTGATTTCTACTGGAGTTCTGATTGATGCGGCTAACCTGAAAACTGATGCAGGCCTAGCCAACCACGCTCTTTTTCCAGGTAAAGGACAATGATAATGATATACTTTTTTCTTCATTCTCTTTCTTTTTTTTTCTTTTTTTTTTTTTTCGGAACCTGGTTTTCACTCTATATATATAAACATATATAGGAACTATTGTTCATCAAGTCCCAGCGTTGCCGAACTTCAAAAGGCTGTTTCAGAAGAAGAGAAATCTGATCCCAAACCTTCAAGATCTGTTAAGAAGAGAAAACATACTGCCCTCTGTCCTTCCAGTGATCGTAGTCACAAAAAACCCTCCAAGAAAAAGTCTGTTGAAAAGATATCTTCACCTGGTCAGGGAAAAGCAGATCAGGCACTAGAAGATACTGTTAGAGAAAAAACTGTTGAAGAAAATCCTGATGTGTAGCTCGTTAAAATAGTTGCCAATGATAATCCTGCTGTCAAGAAAAGAACTTCCAGGACCTCCAATACTTTGAGATGTAGACTCCGGTCTACAGGTCCTGCTTCTGGTCAGGGGTTATCTGGCTCCAAGAAAAGAAAGAAGAAAGAATCTGACTCTGCTCCCACTAAAATTCCTATTGAAAAAAGTAATCTTCAGGAAGAAACCCCCACAACCACTGATAACATTGCTTAAGAAACTACAGAACATGTACTTCCCCTTGCATCAGCCGAATTACCCCACAATGCCTCTATTCTCCCAGAAGAAATGGTTGAGAATGAAGGTCAAGGTAAGGAAATTCCTCATTATTCTTTTGATCATCTGAAGAAAATTGTTGAAGATATACTCGCCCATGCTGCAAGTGAAATTATTGAACAGATTGCTGATCAGTTATTTGATGAGAATGTTGATGTGCCTGATCCTCTTTTGGAAACTGTTGTTGGAGAGAATATTTCTAAAAAATATTCCTCAAAATGAAAATATTGTTGTGAATGATGCCTCTACTTTTGCTTTCTCTTTACCAAATCTTGCTGTGAATAATGTCATTCCAGACATTAACATAGCTCCTGCTCTTGCAGAAAATGTCCAAAACATCCTACCACATGAAGAAGCCTTTGATGTTGTTCCCCAAGAAGTTAATGTGCTAGCTGATCCCCCAATTGGTCCTGGGGACCAGGAGAACATTGTAGCCGAAAACTTTGATATGCAGATTGATTCGAACGATGCGGCTGCGAATATGGGTCCTCATAATATAATTGAGGTCGCCAATCTCCACCCAATTCCTGATCAGCCAGATGATACCGAGTGTTGCTGATTCAGGGAATCATTTTAACCCTGAATGGATCTTGAAGGAGAACCATATAGCTAGCCATAATTGGGAAGTTGCTTGCAAATGGGGAATAAAGGGTAGAATCCCTCATGATAAGAGGGAAACAGCCCGTATGTCTGACCCTAATCTTTACTCACATGGATGGGGGTAAGGAACAAATTTCTATCTCTCTTATTAAAACTAACTTATTATTGATTTCATTTACTTATTCTGTCTGGTCTTTATTGATCAACTTACAGATGTTTTGGAGCTGCTTTTAATGCTTTTTCTGAAGTACTAGAAAGAAAAAAAGTTCTGTCCCAGGAAAATGACAGCTTGATTAAAGGAAATTTTGAACTAATCAATGAGGTACAAGAACTCAGAAACAGTTTGAACTCTTCAAAGAGAAAATTGACAGCTGTTGAATTCAGAGAGAGATTTGATCAATGATATAGATGATTCACAAAAGGATTTTCAACTCTGCTCTGATCTATGCATTGACTTGCAGGAAGAGGTTTCTCTGTTAAGGAGTTCTATTTTGAAACACAAAGATGAGTTTCTCCAGCTCGACATGTTAAAGAATGATGCTCTGGAAAGGGCTAGACTTGCCACTATTGAGAGAGAAGATCTCAAGGAAAAATTAGCCAGAGCCTTTGCTTGGTCGAAAGGTGTTGAGAAAGAGAAAAATGAACTCTTAGAAAAGCTTGAAAGGACTGAGAAATTAAATGCAAACTTGGAGTTGGCACATGAGTATCATCATAAAGCCTTTAACTCAGTTTTGCAGGAAAAATCTATTTTGGAATATCATAATGATAATTTGGGATTGAGAATTCGTGAGGTTGCTATAGAAAGAGATAATCTCAGGGTTTCTTTAAGTTTGATCTCTAAGGAAAAAGAAAATCTAGAAGCTCTTTTGGATGAGACTCTAAAGGACAAAACTTCTATGCTTGAAGACATGCAGTCAAAAAGAAAACAATTTGAGCTAGAAAAGAAAAGAATTCATGATGAACATCAAGTTGTTCTCAGCTCAGTTACCTCATCAATGGAGGAGGCAAGAGATAATCCAGCTTTCCTCGGATTTTGCAAGAATGTGGTAAAGGTCTGTTCTGACCAAATCTTTTCTGAAATTCTCAAAATTTGCCCCAATGTGGATTTCAAGCTGCTGCCTCCAGAATTTCTCCCATCTAGAAAGTTTTTTTATCTTAGGAATTTAAAGCATCCAGATTCAAGTAGTTCTTCGGAAGATGATAATGTTGAGACTGCCAATTCTGACAACAGTTATTCTTCCAGTGATAAGGATGATGATGATGATTCACCTTGTAACATCCAGCCGTTACCTACTCCGGACACCCTTTTTATTTTGGGATAAAGAAAGACTTGTTTGATATTGGACCTTAAGAGTTAGACTTTAGTTTCAGTATTATTATCTTTGAAAACCTTAGGAAGCCATGTCAGACCTTTCCCTTAGGGTAGATTTGTAATGTTTGGCCTTATCCTACCTTGGCCCAGCCCGGGACCTATTATGTTTGTAGGTCCGAAAACCCAAATTGTGGGAAAATATACTTGTGGACCCTTTTGGTTGTTGATTTTGTGTTGGAACCCAAGCCCGTGGACATTGACGATGATGCCCCTCACTTGAGGGCATTGTCAGTGTTAGTTTTGAATCTGCGCACCGAAGAGGGGTGAATTAGTTGAAATACAAAATTAACTCCTGTGCCCAATAAAATTATATTTCCTGAAACTAGACTTCTTGATGGACTTGTAGGAGAAAACCCCACTCCATTTGACCCCATATAGCCCTCCAAATCCCTGTTTGAAGTTGCTGAACTGTGTCTGGCAAATCCTGCTTGCGCATCAAAGAAGGTGAGCTTATTTGGTGGACCTAATGACCTCCCATGCTTGATCCAAATGTATTTCTGGAAACTAGACTTCTTGATTGACTTGTAGGAGAAAACCTCACTCAATTTGACCTTGTATAGCCCTCCGAATCCCTGTTCGAAGTTGCTGAACTATTTCTGGATTTCTGCTGAAACCTGTTACCTGTTTTGGTCGATCATTTTGGTCGATACCATCAACCAAAACCAACGACCAAAGTTGCCCAGAATCAAGAAAAAGATGCTTTTTGGATATTCCTTCCTCTATTTAAGTGAAACCTCGGGCCTAGAACCATATTTTACTCATTTCAACACCTGAGAACATGGGAAGGCTCCTCTTAGGCTCCTCCTTAGCTTGGGTGGTGATCTTCTACAAGAATCTTTGTCTCTTCTCTCCATCTATCATCTTCCAAGGTATGATTCTTTCTCTTGCTCTCTATTCTACTCACTTCTCTTCTTCTTTTACTGATGAGACCATGGCCAAGGTGCTGCAACCTTGCAAACACCTTGCCATGAACGTCTCTTCCCATTTATACTTACTTTTCCTTCATTCTTGCTATGCTTCACTTGCATCTTGATCCTTACATATACATTACCATGATTCCTTGCTTAACAACTTGATTTCTTATACTAAACTGAGATGTGGAGTATGATTAGTCTAATCTCTGGCTTGCAAATGATTGTAATCATGTTCCTAACCTATTCCCCAACTAATTCTCTAGCTTCCCTTTCAATTACATCAATTTCTCATGAATGCTAGGATTCTTGTCTTTAGAACATAGGACCTCAATTTGGGGGTTTTCATTTGGACCATTGGATTGTGATAATACTTGCTAGGTAGTGTTCTTACATTGTTATTAATCATCCCTCCAAGTTTCAGATCGATCCGAACCCCAGAAGACCCATTTCGGACCAAAATCCCCAAAATCCACTATTCTGTCCCGAAGACAATTTTGGTCGATCCTTTTGGTCGATACCATCGACCAAGACCATCGACCAAACTTGTTGTTGACAGCAACCTTGGCCAGTTTTGATCCAATTGACATCCAATCTTCCCGATTCCTTCTCTAACTTATTATTGATGTTTGTTTAGGGCCTTAACACTTCTTTTGGACTATTTCTTGGTATTCTCAATTCATCATCAACTCAACCTAAGGTAAGGATGGTTATCTCCATAAACATATAGATCATCAACTTATGATTTATGTTCTTATTTATGAATAGAATCTCTTGATTTCTTTTAGTCGTTATAAGACTGTGATATATGTGTTAGAACAGTAGTATTGAAATCTTTATACTGTTGTCATGTTACATTACTATTCTTGTTTACTTATGTCTATGATGATTCATTTCAATATCATGATTTAACTTGTATTATGAAGATGTATTGGATGCATGAGAAGTGATGAACTTGAATATGTGATTGTCTAGGTATAACTTGGGATTGGGGAGTGTTCTATTGACACTTCTGTCCTTGGACACCGGAGGGAATAGTATGGGATGTTCTCCGATGGTGCCTATCGACTCTTTCCCGGGTTATTGGATGGCATACATAGGATTGTCTAGTTGTTTGGCTAGGATGTCCCTGTCGTATCAGACCCAAATCGGAAGGGCATTGAGACCGAACGACCCGTGGTAGCAATGGGGATTTGTGGGCACTCAAGACCGGTAACCAATCCGTGAGAGGTCATAAATCTCATTGTGGGGGCCATTTATTGGTAGGGTTGCATATGGATAGACTTGGGCTCACGGGCGCTCAAGACCGGTAACCAACCCGTGAGAGGACGTGAGAGCTTCCCGTTTACTATATGTGGATGACCAATAGGGTTGATGAGTCCGTAATCCGGGATTACGCTGACTCTAGTGTGAAGGATACCGGAAAGGATTGCCGGGGGAGAGGAATGGACGTATCTGGAACTGAGATGATATGACTGAGTAGATGACTTGCATTGGGCTAGGCTTTACTGTGACATGCGCCAGTACTTGACCAAATGGTGATGTGAGAGAGCGGTGACCGATTCCCCTTACCATGGTTTTGATGACTTTACCGATCTTCCCCGGGCATTCCCAAGATATGGAAATGGGAGAGTGACTGACGACCCAGAGAAGTACGGTGCTATGACTTAAAGCATGTCTACCCTAGATGACCAGCATACTTAGAGTTAGATTCATGTTTACATCATATGTCTCATATCATATTGCATCATGCTACTGTGTGCATCATATGATTTATGTTATTATGGAATAACTTTCCTTGCTTGAGTTCTTTCGAACTCACTCCTTTTTGCAACATACTTTGTTAGACTTTCCTACAGGTACTACCACTGTTGATTGTGGCAATCAACCCTCCGGAGGCCGAGTTGAAGACTTGTATCATACTGGTGGCGATGAACCAGTTGATAAAGACGAGTAGACCGAGATCGGGACTTTTTGTAATAGTTCAGTTTTATATTGTGTGTTAGGGATGGGATGTCGCCTCATTCCCTTTTTAAACTTTTATTTGAATTGTCAGGACTATAGCTTAGTTGTTTCACTTGTTATTTGGTGAATCGGTTGTAACCTTTAATTTTAGTCGAACCATCTTCCGCTGATATTATAGGATGGGTTTCTTCCCTCCTTTTCACACTTGATTGTTTATACTAATGAAATCCTTTCCGCACTCTGATGTTATTCGTGAATCCTTCTAAGATCTTTTCTAGACTTTTATTATTGAATTATTTGGAAATAAGGAATTGTTCTTGCTTTTGATTATATTATTGTGCTAAGTGATTATGATCGTTCCTAAACTTGATCGGCGGGACAGTAATTCACTCCCCGGGTAACCCAGATAGGGTATCCCCTTGGTGGATTTAGGGCGGGATGTGACACACCTCCACAAGGGGATAAGAATGCTACTACAGATAGCAGCCCACCTGCAAATCCAGATGTTTAAGAAAATATTTTCCTTTGTCTTTTAACTTACCTTTTTGTTAACCTTTTAATATAAGGGCTCTGACTTTGTTAATCTCTTTTATATCAATAGAACTTCTCTTTCTTTTCTTTTGCTCCTTGTGGCTTTGATAAAATAATATTTTGAAGAGAACCCTTGCAACGTTGAACATGGACATAAAATGACAGCTATCCTTGAGTTGTTGCACATTTAATCACATACCATAGAAAAAATGGCTGATGAAACTTTTATAACCGATCAGATGCCCTTAGAGAAAAATGGCTGATAAGAGCCTTAATAGCTGATCAAAAATTTATGTCCTTAGACAATAGTTGAAGAAAGTCTTCACAACTTTGATTAAAGTCTTCCATATAATCTGTCTTGTAAGAATTTTTCTTGATCAACTCCTCTGCCCTTGATCGAAAGGCTGCCTCGGAAGGCTGGCTACTTGAGCCTGACTTACGAAAAGTCGGGACCACTCTCGGAAGGAATGATCCGTGATCAGCTAGCATAATCAGGCCACGGAAGGATGCCTCGGAAGGCTGGCTTACTAGAGCCTAACTCCGGAAAGTCGGGATCACCCTCGGAAGGAATGATCCTGGATCAACGTTAGAAAGCATGATCGGGCCTCAGAAGGCTGGCTACTAGAGCCTAACTTTTGGAAAGTCGGGATCACCCTCAGAAGGAATGATCCTAGATCAGCGTTAGAAAGCATGATCAGAAGACTAGTTCGACAAAAAAGACCTTTTGCGCAAATTGAAGAAGAATCTTATGATGACCATGGTTGATAGATATAATTTCTTCAAGAATACCAAAAAATTCTGCTTCCTTTCTATTGATAATATTTCTTGAGGTGAATTACATTTCATGGTCGCCTCAAACAGCTTCCATAAGCATCCTTGAGCCAATATGTATTTTTGCTCACAGTCTTTGTTACCACATATGGTCCTTCCCAGTTTGCAGAGAGCTTTCCACAGTTCCTCGGATCTGATGCTGATTTCTTCCTCAAGACCAAATCTCCAACTTAGAAAATTTAGTTCTGACACGAGCATTATAGTATGCCGCTGTTCTCCTCTGGTACTCTATATTTCGATACAGAGCTCTCTCCCTAACTTCATCCAAAAACTTAAGATTTACCCTCAATCCTTCTTCATTAGTTACTGGATCGAACCTCTCTGATCTATCTGACCCATCCATTACCTCCACTGGAGCCAATGCCTCAGACCCCATATGCCAGCTTAAAGGGTGTTTCTCCCATTGGTGTTCTATACGCCCATAGCACATGAGGTAACTCATCAACCCACAGGTTGTTTGCCTCATCCAATCTCCTTTTAATTCCCTGTAAGAGAGTTCTGTTAGTTACCTCGATTTGACCATTGCATTGAGGATATGCCACAGAAGAGTTTTTGCATTCAATGTGATAATCTACACAGAATTCCTTGAACCTTTCATTGTCAAATTGAGTTCCATGATCCATCAATAAGACCTTTGGCAGACCATATCTGAAGATGACCTTGTTTCTGAAAAACTTCTCAATTTGATTTGTGGAGGTTGTGGCTAAGGCTTCTGCCTCCACCCATTTTGTGAAATAATCAATTGCAGCTACCACAAATTTTTTTCCCTCCAGACACAACAAGAAATGGACCATGTAGATCCATCCTCCACATTGCAAATGGAATGGGATTGAGAATTGATGTCAGCTGCTCCGCCGGTTGGTTCTGAATTGGAGCATGAATTTGGCACTGATGACATCTCCTTAGATATTCAATTGCTTTAGCTTGCATTCATGGCCAATAGAATCCTTGCCTTAAAATTTTATAGGCCAAAGCTTTCCCACCTATATGACTTCCACAGATTCCTTCATGGACCTCTGCCAGAGCATATTATGCATCAGATGGTCCCAAACACTTCAAAAGTGGCCCAGAAATTGTTCTTTTATATAACAGTTCATTCTTTAGAACAAACTTGGCAGCTCTTCTTTTCAAAGTTTTGGTCTTTTCTCTGTCCTAAGGGAGAATACCCTCTTTAAGATACTGTATAATAGGATCCATCCAAGACACTTCTGCATCAATTTCCATTATCTCTGGTTCTGAATATGCTGGAATATCTAGCTCCTCAATATATACAACTTGCGGTAAAGAAGCAAACTTTGTAGATGCTAATTTCGCAAGAGAATCTGCCATTATGTTTTGATTTCTGGATATTCTCATAATCAAGAATTGTGAAAACCATCTTTTACATTCCAACACCTTATTAAGATAACTGATCATCCGACCATCTTTCGCATCATATACTCCCGTGACTTGATTGACACCAGCTCAGAATCGTTTTTTACTTCAATGTTTTGCACACAAAGGGATTTGGCCAGTCGTAATCCTGCAATGAGAGCTTCATACTCTGCCTCATTGTTTGAAGCGTGGAAGTTAAATCGAAGAGCGTTCTAAATTACAAATCCGAACGGACTTTGTAAAATCACGCTTGCTCCTGATCCCTGAGAATGACTTGATCCGTCTACATGAAGAATCCATCCAGTAGATATCTCACTAGAATCTTTCTGCTCCTCTGGTGATGAAATACTTTCAGCAATAAAATCAGCTAAGACTTGTGCCTTTATCGCAGTTCTGGGCTTATAATCTATATCATGTTCTGTCAATTCTACTGCCCATGATACCATTCTCCCGGCAAGATCAGGCTTATGTAATATTTCTTAAAGGCCAGTTAGTAAGAACAATAATTGGATAAGCCTGAAAATAGGGCCTAAGCTTTCTGGCCACTATTATCAAAGCTAAAGCCTATTTTTCAAATTCCGAATATCTAGACTCTGCATCTAACAATGTATGGCTTACAAAGTAGATAGGATTTTGGATAGTACCTTCTTCTCGGATTAATACTGCACTTACTGCTGCTTTCGAAGAAGATAAATATATTTGCAAGACCTCTCCTGGCTTCGGTCGAGATAGAACTGGCGAACTGGTCAGCCTCCTTTTTAATTCTTCAAACGAACTTTGACAGTCCTCTGACCATCTGAATTCGTTAAGTGCATTTAGACTTTTCAACGCCTTGAAGAATGGTGCACATTTATCTCCCGATTTGGATATGAATCTGCTCAATGCCGCAACTCTTCCTGTTAAACTCTGGATTTCTTTCATATTGCTGGGTGCTGACATATCCAGAATGGCCTTGATTTTTTTTGGATTCGCCTCAATATCCCTCTATGTTACCATATAACCAAGGAATTTACCAGATGAAACTCCAAATGCACACTTTTCAGGGTTAAGTCTCATTCCATTCCTTCTGAGTACATCAAAGCATTCCCTTAGATCAGTGAGATGATTAGATCTCAATTGGCTTTTTACGAGGAGATCATCCACGTAAACCTCCATATTTCTTCCGATCTGATCAGCAAACAATTTATTCATTGCCCTTTGATATGATGCTCCAGCATTTTTTAATCCGAAAGGCATAACCTTATAACAATAGCTTTCTCAATTCGTCATAAATGTCGTGTGAGGTTGGTCCTCCTTTTTCATAAGAATTTGATTATAGCCAGAATAAGCATCCATAAAACTTAACATTTGCTGACCTGATGTGGCATCAATCAACTGATCAATTCGTGGCAGAGGATAACAATCTTTAGGACAAGCCTTGTTCAAATCAGTATAATCCACACACATTCTCCACTAGCCATTGTGCTTCTTCACCATTACGACATTTGCCAGCCATTTGGGACATTCAATCTGCTCAATAAATTTAGACTTTTTGAGCTTTTCCACTTCGATTTTGATCGCATCATGTTTTTCTATAAAGAAATTCCTTCGTCTTTGTTTTACTGGTTTAACAAATTTATCTATCCAGAGACAGTGTTCTGCTACCTCCCTGCTTAAACCTGGCATATCTTGTGCTGACCAGGCAAAGACATCTGCATTTAGTCGAAGAAATTCTTTCAACAGGTCCTTATCTTGATTGGTCTGATCAGTCCCAATCATGGTTCCCCTGTCTGGATTTTCGAGATCAAAAGAAATTTTTTCTAGCTTCTCCACTGGCTCTCCTCTCTGAATTTTTTCTTCATCCCTATTATCCATAACCTCAACAGTAAGGGCAAGAGCTTTACCTTGCGATTTTGAATCTTTCAAGAAAGTTGTATAGCTTTGTCTCGAGGTTCTCTAATCAGACTTGCATTCTCCAATGCCTCCTTCAGTTGGGAATTTTACTTTTAAATGCCTCGTTGAAACCACAGCTCCAATAGCATTCAGAGTTGGCCTTCCCAGAATTATATTGTAAGCTAACAAATTCTTTATCAATAAAAATTTAGTAACCGTAGTTACTGTTTGTGGATGTATTCCTAATGTAATTGTTAACTCCACAGTTCCTTCCACTGAAGTAGATTCTCCAGAAAATCCAAATAGTCTTGTTCCGCAAGGTTTATCTTGACTGCATCCATCTTCAACCGTTGAAAGGCTTCGTAAGACATAATGTCCACAGAAGATCCTGTATCAATTAAAACCCTGTGAATATCCCTGTTTGCCACCTCAATGACTACAACGATGGCATCATCATGTGGCTCTTGAATTCCATCCATCTCCTCCTCTGTGAAGACTATTTCCTTCATCTTCTTAATTCTTTTAGGAATAACATGAGATTCGATAGCATTGACATACCTAGCATGAGCCTTAGACTTTGAAATTGAGTTTAAATCTAAACTCCCTAAGATGGTCATGACAGGAGACTGCTTCTGCTGAACCCGCTGGTTTTCTTGATGTTTAGCATTTTCATCTGGAGAACTAGATTGAAAATCTCTCTTTGCCTGGTCCTCCCTCACTGGTGTCTGGTTATCCCATCTTCTCGGTTGATCAGCAATGTTTCTCCAATTACCTCCGTTTCTCCTTTGAACATAATGATCCAATCTCCCTTGATTGATTAATCGCTCAATTTCATTTTTCAGGATTCTGCAATCATCAGTATCATGACCATGATCCCTGTGCTATCTGCAAAATCTGTTTGGATTCTGCTCATCTTCCTTTGCTATCATCGGTGCTGGCCATTTTACAAATCTTTGATATTGAATTCGCATCAGAATTTCTGATCTTCTAGTATTAAGAGGAGTATAATTTTCCAGGAATGGTCTTGGAATATCCCTTCTAATTTGACGATCAAGACCATTCCTCAGATAATTTATGTTGTTCCTTCGATCCCTCTGATCAGACCTCATGACTCCATCTTCCCTCTTTTTGCTTTCGTCGCCATCAGTCTCCTTCCTGCCCTGAAGGATATCTTTCATGTTAGCATATTGATTACACCGGGTTGTCAATTATGCAATGTTTGCTGGTTTGTTCATGATCAGGAATTCTAATAAATGATCGTTTGTCAAACCTCTGAACATAGCATCATACGCTACTGCTTCATTCAAATTCTTTATCTGAATTGATTCTTGATTGACTCTTTTCATATAACTTCGAACTGACTCTCCTGACTTCTGGCTAATTGCAGCTAGATTATCCACTATTTTGCTCTCTTCATACTACTTTGGAATCTCGACAAGAATATTTTTGTCAAATCTTTGAAATCTCTAATGGAATCCGGTAATAAACTGAAGAACCAAGTTGTTGCAGGACCTTTCAACGATGATGGGAAGGATCGACACTTTAAAACATCAGAATTACCTGCCAACATCATAAAGGAATTGAATTGAGCCAGGTGTTCCATCGGATCTGTGCTTCCATCAAACATTGTGAACACCGGAAGCTTAAAATTATGCGGCAATGGTGCTGACACGATATCTTTAGAAAATGGATTTTGATTCATCGCTTCTTCCACTTTTTCTCCATTGTCCTTGTTCGTCAATCGTTGAATTTGATCGTCCAGGATACGAAATCTTTTACTGATTTCAGATCCGTGAACTTCAGATCTGCTACCTTTTGATCTCCTTTTTTCTCTCTTATCTCTCCGATCTCCAAGACTTCTTCTTTTTACTTTGAATGTGGCTTAATCGATCATCCTTGGATGATCCTTGATCTTCAGATTCCAAAGGAATGTAATTTGGATCTGCACTTTCTCCTTATCCCTCCCTAAGAATTTATCTCCTTTGGCTTTCTCTTGACCTTTGAATCTGAGGATTTGGAATAGAAATCGCCTCAGCTCGAGATAGAGTTCGAGATCTTCTAGCTGGTGAGATCAGAACTCTTCCTTCTGGTTGAATTCCGACTTGCTTGATGAACGTCCTCATCAGATTTTGCGTTTCAAGTATTTGATGTTGCATACTTTCAAATCGTTCGGTAATTTGATTCGGATCCAGTTCCAAATGAGAAGCAGCCAGCGTATCTGCAAGTTGCTTCTCCTGTCTTTCAAAAATCTCAGCAGATGAGGTGAGCGATCTTCCGTCATTCTTTGCCTTTGCCGAGTCTACATTGTCGGAATTTGCAGTGCTGGAACTGTTTCTCTTGTTCTTCTTTTCGGATTTACTCTCCTTGGCTCTCTCTGGCTTGTTTCTGCCATTTCAACTGGTAATATTTCCTCTCGCTCAGGTGATTGAGCCATAACTTTTGTTCTGAACTTGTTCAAGCTGATTTCCCACAAACGGCGCAAAAATGTTGATGCTAATTTTGCCAATAGCTTTGAACCGCAATCATCGCACCAAGCTCCTCAGATCTGGATCGATCTGATTCCTATGTTAGTCTCCCGTTCATTGGAAAATGAAATACACCAGTTAGAAACGGAGCCGATTGTCTTGATCAGCGTCGCGTCTCCGATGGTCTAGTTAGGTATGTGAAGATAGTTCTCCTGAGCTCGAAGGAGCTTCTGAGATGTTCTAATGGAGTAAAATTAGGAATGAATCCAGTGTTTGAATCGTTCTGAGAGACTTACCCTTGACGAGTCCTTTGCTTCCTTTTTATATAGATTTCCCGCCTATAGTGTTTTCAACCATGATCGCCAGATCGTAGCTCCTGATTAGATGACGATGATTAACCTTTCTTTATAATCTTGAGCGGACCCATAGATTTCTTTGTTTAAACAATTGAACCCATTTACACCGTCGCGAACGGTCTTAAACCAGGACTGGGATATTTTAGTCATAACACCTAGATACAAAACCAAAGAATTGTTCTCAAATACATCTCTAAAATCTCATAAGAAAAATAACAGAAACAAGATTTCTCCTAATATCTGGAAAGCATACAAGCACATCATAGAGTAGCAGCGTTCGGCCACCTCGCAAAACTAATTTGCACGTGCCAATGCCATGAACCTCCACACTTGAGTTGTTCCCCATCGTTATTCTTCTGCTTCCTCTTGGAACACGATGTTATTCAATGAAGCTCGAGCGTTCCCTTTTTATGTGTCCTGTCGCACCTCCTGCTTAGTGCAATCATGACCAAAATGACCAAGCTTTCGGCAGTTGAAGCAAATCAAAGGTGATTTCTTCTTGCCAGCACTAGTCCCCCTTGAACGCTTGGGGCCACTCTTGTTTCTGTTCCCACCTTGGTTACTTTGACTGGACCGTTGAGGTAAAGCTTTCTCCTGCTTGCTCTTAGAGCCTGTACCCTTACTAGTGCCAGTTTTAACGGCAAGTACTTCAGTGTGAGGGGCATCAGTCAACATCCGATCCTCCTCCAGCTCAAGGTGCTTGGCAGCCTGATCAAAAGTCTTGACCTCATCAGCATGAGTCAAGAAGATCTTCATATGCTCCCAAGTCTTAGGCAATGACCTGATGACTGCAGAGACTTGCTCCTCATCAGTCTTTTGGCGCCCACATGTGCTCAACTCACTTATCATGTTGGACATAATGGTTATATGTTGCCTCATGGTGTGACCTTGGCGCATCTTATAACCATCAAAAGTGAGTCTGAGCTGGCGGCCTTTTGTGGTGGAAGTCCCTCAATATTGGAACTTCACTGCCTCCCACAAAGACTTGTAGTTCTATGCTTCTCAAACCGAAGCATTAGGTCATCCCTCATGGAGCTTAGGATAGTAATCCTAGCTACCTGGTCTTTCCTCTTCCAGGCATTGTAAAGCTCAAGGTCCCTGCAATGTTGTGCAGTGGCACCTTCCTCAAGTGGGGACATGGTCTGGTTTATGGTTTCCAACATGTCCTCCTCTTCCAAGAGATACTGCACATTTTGGTGCCAGAGGTCATAATTCCTCTCATTCAGTTTATCTCCTTTCGTGAGGTCAACAACTATGCTCTTGGTAACAGTCATTAAACTAGAGATAATATATACAAGGATGAGTTCATCTATTCTAGCATAAAACATAACACAAGCAATAGCAATTCACACTAGCATAGTCAACCTATGGGATAAGTATTTAAACCAAAAGAGATGCTAACAAACATTCAATCAAATTCTCCTACAAAACCACATAGACTTATATACTAGTTTCATTATGTGCTAGAAACATGATTAAAAGGCCCATAATTAAAATAGTTTTAATAAAATAAAACACCCAATCATGTTTATGCTATGAGGTGGTTCACATAGAATGCTTCTACCTCACTAGCTCCCACTAGGCCCCAATGGGCTCTAAATGCCCAAACATCACTCAAAGTGTCGGGCTACTGGTGTCTAGTAAGTTAGAATCACATTCAAAACTAGATAGACTATAGTAAAAAAAATTCCACCTACCAGACAGACTGCTATTTGGCCCAGACAGACTTCCATCTCCACAGACGGACTTTCCGTCTATTCCACTGTGACCAAACGGATTGCAGTCTCACCAAACGGACTTTCCGTATGGTCCACTGTGATCAGATGAACGTCCGTCTGGTCCTCAGTGACCAAATGGCATTTGCAACTATGCACGAATTACGAACTGGAAAAAAAAAAAAAATTCGTTTTTCTCCCAAAAAACGCATGAAAAATCCAGCAATTATTAAATGAAAATACATTCTCATGGATCATCAATCATGCACATTTTTTTTTACAGAAGGGTAATCATAAGGATCCTCCCACTTGGATCTGAACCCAAAAAAATTAGGGTTTTTTAAAACCCTCTCAATTCTCCATGGGTTTCCTATCAAACCTTGGATTCTTCATGGGTTTCTATAAATCCTTGATCCTCCCATTGGATCCATTCAAGAAATCACAAACAATTGGAAGGAACAAAGAACCTTGGGAACCATGGCTCTGATGCTAATGTAGGTTATATTCTATATCTCTATACTCGAAATAGAAGGGAGAAAGATCCTTACCTGGATTCGCTTTCCCAAATATAGAATATCTGCAGAGGAAGTAATAGGATCCACGTTCTCGTTCCTCCACGATCCCGTCACCGATTTGATTCCACAATCACAAGGAGAGGGAATGAATTTCACAACCCAAATGCCTTGTGGAAGGATGGTATTGAGATCCAAAGCAAGGAGAAGAAAATCCTCTAATAACTTCTCCTTCCTGCGTTTCTTGGAGAGAGGGGGGGAGAGAGAGAGAGAGGGAGCCGCCTTTTAGGAAATCTCACGTACGAATAATGTGATCACCCAAGTGATACGGTGGTTACCAAATATATATCCTTATATTTTGTAACCGCCCAAAAATGAGTTTCCAATTTTGCCCTTGGGCATATAATTATATTAATAATTAATAAAACCCAACATGAAGTTAAGCTTATTGAACTTTTACAATTTTTTAACTTTTCTGAAGTCTTTGAGTATACCATCACAGCTCCATGAAATCCAACCTATGATGCTCGAGGGAGTATCGAAGAGACAACTTCAAAATAAAAAGGAGTAAGACCTAAGAAATTAGGCTTCAAAATAATGAGTAAGACCTAAGAAATTAGGCTGCAAAAAGAGAAAGTCCAAAGGAACTTAGGCTTCAAAAAGAGTAAGACCTAAGAAACTTAGGCTTAAAAATAAGGAGTAAGACGTAAGAAATTTAGGCATCCAAAAAAGAAAAAAGACCTATGAAAACTAGGCATTTGATAAGTCAAACATACACTTACCGAACAAGATCTCTTCACAAAGATGAGAAAAAGATAGGCCAACCGTACAACTAACATAGGAACCGAACAAGATTGCAAGGAAAAGTGGTCGAATAAACATAAAGACCAAAATTGGTCGAACATACATAACTGTGTTCAAAAATTTACATAGACTAAAAGTGGTTGAGCATACATAATTTTGTTAAAAAAAGATTACATATCAACTCATGCCTAGTCACTTTGGGAGTCACTTCCTGAGTCTTCATAATCAGACTTATGACTTGAAGAATCGAGAAATGCAGCACCTGAAGTTTCAACCTAAGGCATGGGATCCTAGTTCGAATCTAAAAAATTGGTCACCTTAACCCCTTAAGGCCTAAGGACCCTGGGGTGAGGGACGAGGAATCTTGAGGTCATCGTAAATCCCCGGATCAATCAAGCTCTTGAACCTCTCCAAATTCAGATCCTTAAATGCCCTAATGATGCTTTGGAATGTTTGGCGACGAGCATATAGGTACTTGGGAGCAGCGACCTTGGCCATAAATTTTCTACATCTGGCCGTCTTGATCCACCTCTTTATGACCTCATGACGAAGTGCATTAGGGATATCCTCAAAAACACTTGGAGACTTTCCTCCACCAACCTTGTAAGCCGAGCAACCTCATGATTGGAGCTAACAAGTGTGGATTGAAGACCTGAAATCTCAACATCCTTGTCGGCAATAATTTTCTCCTTACTGACCAATAAGCCTTTAGTTTCTTCCAAACGGGTATGGAGGGAAGAGTGTTCGAGCATCAAAGCCTCGTTATTCCCTTTCAGGGTGGCCATCTCACTCATAAGTTCGGCCTCCTTAACTACCCAAGAATCCTTGCTTGCCTTTAAGGAAGATAGCTCATCCTCCAACTTTAACACGTTGCTTGGATTTGCGCAATGAAAAATGATCTTCCCGAGCAGCATCAATGCTTTGACCAAGAGATTGAACCAAAGCACATGCCATCCTATAATTAATAAATGATCACAATCAGAATAATACATGTACCGATCATTGAGCAAGTGATGATCACATACCTAACAGTGATGCTATGAGCTTGGAGACGACCAAACTCCCTTAAATACGCTATGTCAGCAAGAAGTAAGACACCAGCCAGCCAATCAGTAGCAACATTGGAGGCAGAAGAGCCGATGAATACAAAAGAACTACTATTCAATGACCAATCTAGTCGAAGAACAGCTGATGGTTCCAATGGAGTTTTTGTTTCCGTTGGTGGATTCCCCTTAAAAACCTCCCCCAAGGAAGGATGAGAATCAGAGATCGGACTTTCTTCAAAAGTTATGCTCGGACCAAAAACCCTCTTGGCTAGTCGAGGAGGAAGGTTGGAGGGCCTGTCTTTTCTAACCTTGGGAGTAGACTTTCCCTTATAAGACGAAGAACGAATCGACCGACCTCTATCCGCGTTGGTTGAATGCTTCGTCTCCACTTCCATAAGATCTTCGGATATGATGGCGGCATCAAAATCTTCTTCCTCGAGCAACACTACATTTTTCGGACAGGAAGACATGAGAAATAAAAATACCAAAAGATATATAGAAGTGCGATTGGAAAAGCTCACCAGTTAATAATCCCCAATAATGAAGTATGCTCGAATATTCCGGGCAAAATCCATTCACAGCAAGATAATTATGATCTTCGGTGGGGATCCTCAGAATTTGATCTCTTTGCTTCCTGTTGGGACTAAGAGAGATCCGGAGGGGAATTCGAACCTTCTCGAGGTGTTTTTAGCCAAGAAAGTGGGAAATTAGGAGGAAAAGGAGGACGGACGAAGAAGTACCTCGGACGCCAACCTTTGGTATTGGAAGGAAGGGTACCATTTCCTACAAAGTTCCCTTCCCAACCGGACTGAAGGGCAGTACGTTTCGAGAGATAAAACCAACGTTCCTGCTCTTGCTTCTTTGACATAAAAAAATGCAAAAACAAGTTTGTGGTGGGTGTCACTCCAACTTCCCCTTGCCTGCAAAAACCCCAAAAACAGATGATATTACGCCAACTGTTGGGTGCTAACATTCCTAGGCACATCCCAAAGTGGTTAAGGATATCTACAAAGACTGGTGTACGGGAAGTCTGAAACCACTGATGAAGGCATCTTCATATACAACAAATTCCCCTAAAGGGGGTCAGTGAGCTCATTCATGATCGGCAGGTACTCGAATCTCGAACTCATCAGTAATAGCGTACCGAGCACGAATAAGCTCTAAATCTTCCTCAATTAGTTTAGAAGGAAAAAATCTAGGGCTTGAAGTGCTAGGGTCGAAATCTATGTGGTCAGGAGTACAAGGTCTGCACCATTCCATACGAAGTTCTGATGAGGAAAGGCTATCTACTCACATTTTCTTGTTTACCCTAAACCGAGCACCAATACTTAAGGATTTAATTTCTTCTTCACTAAGAAGATTAGGACGGGGTCTAGGGGCCAGTCTTGGATTCACTGAGGTATCACTTTTAGATCCACTATAACTAGAAGATGAGGTTTCATTACTCTCAGAACTCATCCTATCTCTATCAGAGGAGGATCGACTAAGAGAGGATGACCTAGGAGGTTTTGAAGCAACAAATTTCACATCCATTCTAAGAAAGGTGCAAAGCAAACTACAGTAACGGAGAAAAAGGAAACAGAAAACAGAAGAAATGAAAATAGTTTTCCAAAATACAACATAGCCACAAAAGAAGGAATCAAAAAGACCAGGGAGAAAGACTTAGAAAGCTTACTTGTTAAGGAAGCACGCTACAGTGGCTAGAAAGAAGTAGAAGGAAAAAATAATTTGGCTAGAAAGAAGTAGAAGGAAAAAATAATTTCTCTGCAATTGGGGTTCTTCACGAAGCTTAAGGTGCACGAAACAATTAGAGAACGAGAAGTAGGAAGAAATGAACAGTTTGTAAGTTTTATACCTTTTCAAAAATTCATATCAGACGGTCTAGAATAAAGGACTCTATGGCTTCCCAGAAATCCAGATCTAACGATTGTAAGGATGCCCTCATCCAACGAATTTGATATTTTATCATCAAAGATTCTAATCCAAGGGTATAGAATCGAAAGCCCTTGAATGGCCAGGCTTTTGAAATTCAAAAATCATGATGGCATGTCATAAAGACATGGCCACGTGTCAAAAAAGTAAGGATTTGAGAAACGTGCGCAAGCTTTGCAGCCCCCATTTTTGCGCAACGTCTTTCTGGATGACGTCAGCTAAATTAGTAAATATATTCACCGAGTCCAATTGTTCGGCCTGGAGAATTCGTTGTGATTGAACACTAAGTCTATAAAACCGAACTTCCGGAAGTTCGGAATTAAAGACTTTGGGGTTTATGATAAGGAAATTGTAAGTTGGACCGGACCATCATGGTCGGATCACGTGGTCGGTCTGACCATGGTCGGTCCACAGAGAAGATTCAAGATAACATGGTTGTAGCAGTTATCTAATAAGTTAGATTCCTGAGAGGAGTAATCTAAGCAAGTTTGAAATAAGCTCGACTAACAAAGTCCAAAAAAGAATCTAAGTCAAATTTGAGTTTCACATTGATACGGAGGAAATATGATCGAACCTAGTTCGTACTCGGTTTGACTCTCGACCCCGGTTGAGACGGAGGGAATCGACTCGCTTCCGAGCAAGCCGGGTCCAGGAGATAGCTTGCTGAGGAAGAAAACTAAATCAGATACAGGCACGCCCTAATCCGACTTATGGATTAGGTTAATTACCCTAATGACGGCAGACACAACTTGGCGGCTGTCACTTATCATTATTGAAGGGATAATCATCAAATAACCGTGAGGTTATCTTAGGAGTCCTCTACTAGTTCAAACTAGCAGAAGTCTATCGCTCAACGGATCTAACTGTTAGAATCCAACGACTACCCGAAGAAGGCTCAAGTGCATCCAACGAAGAAGATTCGAAGGTACACTCTACAAGGTGAGGGAGGACACCAGATCCATACATACACCTTTGGACGTAAACACTCATATGCTTACGATCTAGATCACATTCTCAATTTTTCATTCTTTAGCTCTGTGCATCTAGCAAAGCCGTTTGTGATTAAGTTCATCAACTGACTTAGCCTTCGAAGGTGGACTCCCGACCCCAGCGGTCAGGCCACATCTGACGCTTTCATTTTGCAGGTCATTATAAGAAGATCTAAGGGCTGAGCAGATCTTGGACGCATCATTTGGCACCGTCTGTGGGAAGATTTAGAAAGCCATGGTGACTAGATCGGCAACAGCCACAGCAGCAGCCGCTGCCCAACGTGATACTGGTGTTCAAATTTCTGGAGAAAATAATCCAAATATTCCCCAGGGAATTCTACCACCTCTTGAGGTAGATGGTGGTCAAGGAGGACATGATCCTCTGGAGACATTCCAAGATCAATTGAATCAGGTAAAGATTCAACTTTTGGAGGTGAGTCAAGCACTCCGTGTGCTTACCAGATGAGTGGTATTGCCACAAGAGCCTGATCATCGCAATTCAGGGAGGCGTGTATTACCACGGGATCAAAGATTAACTGAAGATCAGAATATCGGTCAAAACTTTAGCGAAGGTGACCGAGGGCCTAGGAGAGTTGAAGATCTACATAGGCGGGATGATCGGTTTGATAGACCACAGGAAAGTACAACCGATTCAAATACAAGGTTGGATACAGGAGTGAAGAGTCACTCATCAACTGTTAGACGAACCGTTCGTGATGATCGAGCAGTTCGCGATGAGCGGAATGTTCGTGACGAACAGGCTGTTCGTGATCGAATAGCTCATGATGATCGTGTTGTTCGAGGTCGTGATCATAATGCAGAAGATCATTCAACTCATATTGGTCAGGAATTGGCCAATACCAATCAGAAACTAGGACAATTGGCTAGAGGAAAGATGACTGATGATATTTATTCAGTTATTCAGAAAACCCCCTTTGCAGAGCCAATTGCGGGATATCAGTTTCCTCACAATTTCCGCTTGCCAACTTTTTCTAAATTCGATGGCTCCAGAGATCCTATGGCCCTCATCGACTATTATCAGCAGACTATGGCAGTTGCAAGTAATTCTGACGAAATTCTCTGCAGGGTTTTTGGTTCATCTTTAACTGGAGCAGCACAAAAGTGGTTTTCGAACCTCCCGTCTGGAAGGATAGTAAATTTTGATGAGTTGGCACGCAAATTCATAGGGCGATTCTAGAGTGGAATCCAAGTCAAGAAAACAGAAGAAACCTTGTTTACTATCAGACAAGGAAAGAGCGAATCGATCAGAGAATAGCTGAAAAGATTCAATAGAGTAACAATGGAGATAGAGAATCTGGATGAGCAAGTAGCTAAAACTGCTCTATTCACTGGACTCACTAACCGAAGACTCCTGGAGTTATTACTACAGGAAATGCCTACAACTTATGTTGAGTTGGTACAGAGATGCCAAAAGCAGGCTGAAGTAATGGAGATCTTAGATGCGCGCCAAGGAGACAATAAAGCCTCCACTAAAGAGCAAAAGGCTCCTGAGCAAAGCAGAAGCCAAAGCAGAATGTTCGAGATCGGGTTGGAAAGCCTCAGGCTTGGCGGCAGAGATCTCCCGGTAAAAGTGAGTATACTCCATTGAATGCTCCTCGGGCTGATATTCTGAATATCATTAAGAAGTGAAATATTTTGAAGTGGCCACCCAAAATTCCTTTGAAGCCTGGAGAGCAGCAGGATCGAGAAAAATATTGTAGTTTCCACAAGGATTACGGTCATTATACTAATGATTGTCGTCATTTAAAAACAGATATTGAGAGATTAATATCTCAGGGACATTTGTCCAATTTTGTTAGCAGAAGAAGAGAGGAGCCACGTGAAGCTGCCCCCAAAAGGGATCGTTTGGTTAGTTCAGAACGACCGAAGGAGGCTTCGAAGTCTAAAAAAGGTAAGGAGGTGATTGATGCTACTCGGTCACCGATTCTTACAATTTTCGGAGGCCTAGAACCCGAATCACTCCGGAGGCTAAAGACAAAATCTAAATTTGTTGGGACAGGAGAGATACAGAAGCGGAAGAGGCCAAATGGTGAAGATTCCATCACCTTTGGCGAGGAGGATGAAAGAGGTGTTTGTCTACCTCATGATGATGCCATAGTCATCAAGGTAGAAATTGCGCACCGGGAGGTACATAGAGTTTTAGTTGATACAGGGGTCAGCGCTGACCTAATATCTTATGAAGTGTATCAAAAGTTGAGGGTGGATGAGGACTTGATGGAGCCATCATCCACACATTTATATGGCTTTGCAGGATCGTCTGCAATAGCAGAAGGATCTGTCCAGTTGGATTTATCTATTGGGAGTTTTCCAAAGGAGACTACTGTCCGAATTAATTTTTTGGTGGTTCGGGAACTTCCAGCTTATAATGTTATCCTCGGACGGCCATCTTTGTCCAAGATAGGTGCTATTGTTTCAATGAAGCACCTGAAGATAAAATTCCCGACTGACATGGGAATTGGTCAAGTTTCCTCTGACCAGAGGATCTCTCGGCAATGTTACGTTGCCTATTTAAAGGACAAGGAGGGCCCGAAGAAAGTGACTGCCCTACCAATAGAAGTTCGAGATGATCAAGAAGAAGCAGAAATGCAAAGGCCAGAGCCGGTAGAGAAGCTGGAGCAAATCCAGCTGTGTACCGAGGATGAGAAAAAGGTTACTTATATCGGATCTGAGCAGCTGGAGGAGTTCAAGGAAGAGTTGAAGTTTTTTCTTCAACAAAATATTGATGTATTCGCATGGTCTGCCGAAGACATGCCAGGAATCGATCGGATTGTCGCAAAGCATAAACTCTGGATAGATCCAAAGGTGAAACCAGTTATCCAGAAAAGGAGAAATTTCTCCATTGAAAGATACGAGGCCGTTCGGGGCGAAGTCGAAAAACTGAAGAGTTCTGGTTTCATAGAACCAATCGAATGCCCAATCTGGTTGGCCAATGTAGTAATGGTCAAGAAGGCCAATGGGAAGTGGAGGATGTGTACAGACTACACAGACCTCAACAAGGCTTGCCCTAAAGATTGTTATCCGTTGCCCCGGATTGATCTCTTGATAGATGCAACTGCAGGATATGAAACTTTGAGTTCCATGGATGCCTACTCAGGGTATAATCAGATCCTTATGAATAAGGATGATGAAAAGTTTACGACTTTCATGACTGATCGTGAAAGCTTCTTTTATAAAGTTATGCCTTTTGGTCTAAAGAATGCGGGAGCTACATATCAGAGGGCCGTCAACAAGATATTCAAGGACTTAATCGGGAAGAATGTTGAAGCTTATGTTGACGACATGCTAGTAAAGAGCTTTACAAGAGCAAATCACATCGCAGATTTAACTGAGGTATTTTCAGTGTTACGAAAATACCAGATGAATCTGAATCCGGAGAAGTGTGCCTTCGGAGTCTCGTCAGGCAAATTTTTGGGCTTCATGGTGTCACAAAGGGGTATTGAGGCTAATCCAACCAAAATACAGGCTCTAATTGACATGGAAGCTCCAAAAACTGTTCGAGATGTACAATGCTTAACGGGGAGAATTGCCGCTCTGAATCGTTTCATCGCAAAATCTAGAGAAAAGTGTCTACCATTTTTCAAAGCACTCAAAGATCTGAGGGGCAGCAAGGAAGCAAAGTGGACTGAAGAGTGCCAGAAGGCTTTCGAGGAATTGAAGGAAACACTGGGACAGCCACCACTTTTGTCCCGACCAGAGAAGGGGGAAATCTTACAGCTATATCTATCGGCATCCCTTTCAGCGGTCAGTGCAGTACTTGTTCGTGAGAAGGATAAGAAACAGTGGCCAATTTACTATGTGAGTCATGTGTTACTTGATGCGGAGACACGATATTCGCAGATCGAGAAGCAGGCTTTAGCTCTCATGACAGCAGCCAGGAAGCTACGGCCATACTTTCAGGCTCATCCAATAGAGGTATTTACGACTTTCCCTCTTAGTAAAGTTCTTAATAAACCTAATTTGTCTGGAAGAATGGTGGCCTGGTCGGTCGAACTCAGTGAGTTCCAAGTAAGCTTTAAGCCCAGAACGGCAATCAAAGCTCAGGTGTTAGCCGATTTTGTAGTAGAAACTACTGCACTAGTGGAGAACACTGTTGAAGACCCCATTATACCAACCATTTAGGAAGTATATGTGGATGGCTCGAGTAATAAAGATGGAGCAGGAGCTGGAATTCTAATGAAAAGTTCAGCAGGATTTATCATTCAGTATGCATTGAGATTTGCATTCGAAGCTAGTAATAACGAGGCAGAATATGAAGCCCTGATAGCTGGACTTAGGTTGTCAAAAGCATTGGCAATTGCAGATGTTACTATTTATAGTGACTCTCAACTTATTGTCAACCAAGTCCAGGGGGAGTATGGTATTAAAGAGCCTCGCTTGCAGAAGTATCAAGAGATTGTGCAAGCATTTCAAAAAGAATTCAGGAGTTCGAAGGTTTGTCAAATTCCGAGGACAGAAAACACAATGGCAGATGAGCTATCCCGATTAGCCAATGCCAAAGAAAAAAATCTAGACCCTTCGGTCTACATTGAAGAGATAACGTTTCCAAGTTATCATGAGAAAGAAATTTCTTATATTGAAGCAGAGCGTTGCTGGATGGATCCGATAGTTGAATATTTGAGAGATGATAAACTACCAGAAGATCCGAAAGAGGCAAGACTGATCAAGATACGATCAGCGAGATTTATCATGCAGAATGGAAGGTTATACAAAAGATCTTATTCTGGACCCCTTATGAGATGTCTAGGTCCCGAAGGAGCGGACTCGGCCTTGGCCGAGGTCCATGAAGGAATTTGTTGAGCTCACATGGGTGGACGAGCCCTGGCACACAAGATTCTGAGACTTGGGTTATATTGGCCTAAGATCCAAGAGGCTGCTATGGAGTATGTTCGTCGATGTAGCAATTGTCAAATTCATGCTACAGTATCAAAGCAGCCAGCGAAAACCATGACTTCAATTCTAGATCCCATCCCCTTTGCGATGTGGGGAATTGATATCATGGGCAAATTCATCAAGGCGTCAGGCGGACGGGAATATCTGATAGTAGCAATTGATTACTTCACAAAATGGGTTGAAGCCAGTGCCCTGGCAACAATCATTGAGAAAAAAGTGGAGAAATTTGTGCTTGAGTCAATCATATACCACTTTGGGATTCCAAAGATAATCATTACTGATCATGGCACTCAGTTCGACTGTCCACAATTTGAGCAATTTTGTGGAACGTACATGATCGAGCATCGTATGTCCTCAGTGGCATACCCCCAGAGCAATGGACAGGTAGAAGTTACTAACCGAATGCTGCTAGAGGGAATAAAGAGAAGACTTGAGGCTGACAAGGCCTTATGGGTCGAAGAACTACATAATGTACTGTGGGCTTATCGAACTACAGTTCAAACACCCACAGGAGAAACTCCATTCAGGTTAGCATACGGGTCCGAAGCATTGGCACTTGTGGAGATAATGGCGGGAACATTACGGGACAGAGAGTTCGAAGAAAAAGCGAATGAGCAAGGACTGCTTGATAGCCTTGATTTGTTGGACGAGGTTCATGCAAAAGCAATAGCACGGACTCAATATTACCAACGAAGGATAGCGTCACATTACAATACCTGAGTAAAGAATCGTCAGTATTTGGCAGGAGATTTGGTGTTGAGAAATACCTTAGCTTCAGATCCGCGCCATCAAAGAAAGTTGGATCCTTCTTGGGAAGGACCATATATGGTTGTAAAACCAGTCAATTCAAGAGCATACAAGCTAAAGAACATCACCACCCAGAAAGAGTTGGATCGTTCGTGGAATGCCAGGCATCTCAAGAAATTTATCCTTGATGATTTCAATTTTGTTCGTGATGTAACCAATTTCAACTCAATCAATGCAATTATTGGTTTTCAACAATTATCTTTTGATTGGGGGGGCATCATACACCACATTCAAGAACAAGATCCGACTACAAGGCATCAGATGAAAATCCGTGTAGGTCCTTCAACAAGGCATCGGTTTAAAACCCATGTGGGTCCTTCAACAAGGCATCGGTTTAAAACCCGTTTGGGTCCTTCAACAAGGCATCGGATGAAAATCCGTGTGGGTCCTTCAACAAGGCATCGGATGAAAATCAAAGTGAGTTCCTTCCGCAAGGCATCGGTTTGAAACCCGAGTAAGTTACTTCAAGACTTATTGAATTTTTGAAATATCCTTAAGTAAAGGCATCGGTTTAAAACCCGAGTGAGTTCCTTCTACAAGGCATCGGTTTAAAACCCGAGTGAGTTCCTTCTCAAACTTAGTGTATTTCTCCGGAAATCCCTAAGTAAAGGCATCGGTTTAAAACCCGAGTGAGTTCCTTCTTAGACTTATTGTATTTCTCCGGAAATCTTTTAAGTAAAGGCATTGTTCTAAACAACTAAGACCTAGTGCAACAGCGACTCAAGTGACTAGCAAAGTTCAGGATGAAGTTAATTTCTTATTTCTTCAAACCGAAAGGGGCCAACCTTTACATCAAACATATGCATAAGATTACAAGAGTTGGGATACAATCTTCGGTCAAAAAAGAAAGTCATCATCGGTGATCATTAAGAAATCGAACAAAATCAGCACAGCTTTGCCAGAACAAACACCAGAGTCAAGCAGCAACACGGATTCAAGAAAAAGAAGAGGAGAAACGGGGATTACAAAAGCATTTCAGTATGTACAAAATCCTCTGCAATTTCATACTCTTTGTCCAGCTTGTCCAGAAGAAGTATGTTCCTCGACCAAACTTGCATTCAAGGCAAGCTCTTCGTAATTGAATCCTTCCAGGGGAGAATAAACAGGAGAATCCTCAAGATAATGCATAATATCCGGATCAGAAGGCAGAAGGTCAATCTTATCCTTGGTCCAGTCAGGGGAAGAAAGACCCAGATTAGTAAACACTTCAGAATGACAAACAGCGCTGTAGGGAGTCGTATCAAAATGAGGATTTGTACTTAGTATTGATTCTCATACTTCGTTCTCGCCATCCCGGTACGCCTGCAAGTTATAAGCATTCAGCATGTCAACAAAGGGCTTACTGTGTAAATACTTGAAGATGCAGGCTCTGCGAACGTCAGTTGGAAGGGACTCGGGCAAAGGAATGACAGCTTGCCTTTGAGGTAACGCTTCAGATCCTTTAGCCCCTGACTTTCCTGCTTCTCGTTCCAGTCGCCGGATCTTCTCTCGACATCATCCAAGTCTGAACGGAGACGCTCGATCATCGAGTTCTTTTCTCCTGCAACTTCCCAAGATAATTTTCTAAGGCGAGCAATCTCAGCGTCTTTGGCTTCAGAGATTTCCCGAAGCATGGAAACTTCATTACTCAGTTTACTGAGTCTAGAGGCTGCTTCCACTTGGTTGTGGAAGTTCCCAGTAAGACTCCTGCAAACAACTTCCGAGTTAGTCAGGAGCAAAAGAGTAAGCTTCAGCATCAAAAGAAAACTGAAAAGAAACTTACATCACCAGTGACTTCATAAAGTCATCGTCTGGAAGTTTGGAAAGAACTCTGCTCTGGCTAGACATTTGAGCAGCAGTGCACCACTCCAACGCTTTGTCAAACTCGTATGACACTAATTCAGACCTCCTCGAAGGATGAGAAGGATGAGCTACATCAAGAGAAGGGTGAGTTGCATCCTCCACCAACCGACGATGCTTCCTAGTGGGAAAATCCCCCGGCTCCAAAGAAGGAGAGGCAGAGGATGCCAAACAAGCTCTAGAGTTGGAAATAGAAGCAGAACCTGCTAGAGCCACGCCTTCTTCAGATGCCAACATAGTTGCCTCTGATGTCCGAAGAGTCTCCTTCGGCGATCCCAGAATGATCTCTTCGGCAGGGGCATCAGCAGCTGAGTGATCAAGATCTTCCTGGGAAAAACAAGCGATCTCTTCAGGCAGAGGGAGCGTAGGAGTGGCATCAGTAGAAACTGTGGGAATCTAACTTGAAGATTCACCAACAACAGTTGCCTTACGCTTAGAGGATTCACCAGATGAAACCACCTCACTGGCCCCAACCGCCGTAGATGCTGGAATGATTTTCTTACAGGACTACGCCCTAATAAAGTTCGGATCGATTCTGGGAGCCACTGTAAGCACAGAAAAAGCCGTATCAATACAAAAAACCAACAACACAAGAAACAAAGGAAAACCCTAGTTCTCTGTCATATATGAACTACTCAGAATACCCATTAAGTAAACCCCAAGTACTACTACTGTGGAGTTTACTCAGGGGGAAGGAGAAGAGATTGGTGATAGAAAAAAGCTCACTTGTTCAGAGGCTGATAGGAAATATTGTTGGAGTACAAGGAATACGGTTGCAGAGCAAGAAGACAGAATGTCGTTTTTGCAAATCTAACTTGCAGATAGCAGGATAGATGGAGAGTACCCTCGAAGGACTTAAATAGCCTCAGGTAGTAAGACGATGGTTGAGAGCCAAAGGCAACCAATGGACCAGATCAAAGAAACGCTTTGAATTCCTCAACAGGCAAGATCAACGGTCATAAGGAGGCCACGTGGAAATAGGCACCTGATACGAGAATACCTCCAACCGTCGCACCACCATTTAAATAATGGTTGTATTACCAATTCATTGAAAACAGTGAATGGTGTACAAAGGCAAAAAAACATTTGGACTTTGCAACAAATGAAGGGAAACGTGTGGACTTTGCAATAAATGAAGGAGTAAGGGGGAATAAAGGCTAAGGCATCTTTCCCGAACATCTCTTCATGATATCTTTACAAGATTATCCTTCGTCAAGGTATATGAAGTTAAGTGATAAGTTTTATCATTTATATTTTGATTTTCAAGACGAGCTTTCGGATAGGAGACGAGGAAATATTGAGGCAAACATGGAAGAAGTATCTATTCATTAATGAGGAGGATCAATCTTTACAAAAAAAAAAAAGAAGAGAGGGTAACTCCCTATGCCACTTCCTCATTATTGCCCGAAGAGTCCTGCACAGGAGAGCCCTTCTCAGGATCGTCATTCTCAGGGTCCTTTGAAGAGCCTTCCTCAGGATTGTCATTCTCAAGATCCTTTTCAACGGCAGCCTGTGACTTTTCTTCTTGGAGGGGCGGTTCGTTGGCAAGATATTCCTCATATTTTGGGTCAGCTGGAAAAGGATCATCCTCTTCCTGAGCCCAGTTAGGGAGGTCCAATTTAAGCTTCCCAAAGACCTCTCTGTGACACACCTCAAGAAAGGGAGTTGTATCGAAGGAAGGGATAGATTCAAGGATCTTTTCCCAAACGTCATTCTGCCCCAAGCGGTAAGCTTGGATGTTGAAGGCACCCAGTAGATTGAAGAAAGGTACGTTGTTCAGGTACTTCCGAACACAATCCTTTCGAAGCTCCAGCTTGATATGCTCGGGTTCGCTAGGAACTGCCATCTTCAGAATATTTTCGTTCTCCATACACTTAAGCTCAAGTCTGTCACTGAACAACGTGGCAGCTGCTTTCCGCTTCTTAGCCTCGCACTTGGCAGCAACAACGCGAGCCTTTGAAGAGTCGAGGGCCTTTTTTAAGGCGTTCATCTCCTCGTCATGCTTCATCTGCAGCTCCTTGGTAGCTGCCATCAGCCGGTCTATCTCAGAATTGGCCTTGGCCAAGTTCTCTTCACAGGTCTGCAGCAAGGAGCCGTTACGACCAATCCGGCTCAATGTTTCCATGTGCTGATAAAAGCTCAACACAGCATTCCTGGGGACGAGGAGATTATCAGAAGAAGTCATTAGAGATTATGAAAAACAATCAATGAAAAATCAGGAAGGCCAGTACCTTGTGGACTGGCTAACAAGGGCATCATCGTTCAGGGCTTCAAAATCCTGACGATCGGTAGGCAGAAGACTGAGGGAACTCCATTCTGCAGCTTTCTTAGGGTCTTGTGTCACCCTATCAGTCTGCTTTAATGTCCACTGAGGTATGAAGATCTCCTCACAATCTTCAGTATTTTTGGATTTTTTGTGGGAGGAAGCATCAACTGTATCGTGCTTCCTTTTGGTTCGAGCGGAGGAGGAGATATTTGACCTCTCCACCATTGGCTTCTTCCCTTTTCCTGAAGCATCAACCACGGGCTTGATGTTCCTGATACCCTTGTAAGAAGGGTTGGGAGAGGGAACAGAAGTGTAAAACCCAGCCCTAACCTTGACCCGGAAACCTTGTTATTTGTAGGTCCAGTGACCTGAAGTAAAGTAAGAAGTCAACTTTGGGCCATCCCAGTGGAGGACTTGGTGTCTGGCTTTGAATCCATGAGTGTTGATGATGAAGTTCTATTTATGGAAACTGAATCTTGATGAAGATCGGATTAGTTGATGGACTTGGAGCTCTCTATCATGGTTTGAAGGCATTTCTACCTATTAGGTAAGTCACTTGTTATGTGTGCAAAACCCCTTTAGGATTGGATTTGATCTGGGTCTTCAATTCCCTGTTTTGAAATTGCTGTCAGCATTGGTCGACTGATTGGTCGACTGGACCAGTCGACCAATCCACTCGACCAATGAGTGCTGTCTTTGGCAATTAGGTCTTGCTTGCTCTATTTAAGTCCAATCTCGAGTCTACTCCGTATTTGCTGCCTCCAAACTCTTTGGAACGAACCAAAGACCTCTGCAAGTCATCTCCCTTGCATCCTTGGTGATTTTCTTGACGGATCTTCGTCGAAACTCTTCCTTTTGCATCAAAGGTATGTCTACACTCTCTTCTTCTCCTCCATCTCTGTTTTTCTTTCCTTTTTGAGTTGAGACAGTAGAGGAGATGTTGCATTCTCTGTTGCAAACATCTCTGGACTTGTCTCTCATGATCATCCTAAGGATTAATGGCTAGAACAATGATCTTAACCATGATCATTGCAAGCTTTTGAAGGAATCATGATCAAACCATGATCTAGTCTTTGTTTAACTTCTGATTTGAATTCGATCTCCTTGGATCTTCTATATTGATCATGTTAGTAGTCAATTGCTGTGTTTTCTTTTCATGATCCATGATCTATCAATCTCTAGTTGTTTCTCTTCTGCCATACCATGTTTTCTTCATGAATCATGATAGTTACATATATGGTAGGTTTTGTTTCCTTATTTAGATTTATGCTTTTAAGCCTATTTCCTTGAAGATCTAAGTATGCTTTTCATGATACCTTTACCTGAAGCAATGATCCATTCTTCTATTGTTCTTGTCTTTGATTTCTATCTTGAATTCTTCAAGATCCATGGTTGATCTAATTATGGTAACTTTTTGTTTCCTAATTTGGATCTTGATGGCTTGATTGGATTAGTGTTTTGAGGTCCCCTTTATGTTAGGATACTACTGATGTAGTTTACCCCTTGATTAGTACCCTTTTGAACCACCAAATTCGGATTTTATATCTTAAAAATCTGTTTTTTTTAGGCTATCTGTTTCGCATTGGTCGATTGGACCGGTCGACCAATCCACTCGACCAATGAGTACAAGCAACTCCGTAATTGGTCCGTGTTGGATGTTTTGGTATCTTTTCTGTTAGGGATCTTTCCTAATATGTTGTATACACTTGTTTAGGACCTTCTTCTCAAGTTTGCCAAGATCTTACTTGATTTCTTAGGATTCCTTTGCGAGTTATAAAAGGTAAGGATGGTTACTTCTTTAACAACATAAATTGCATATCTTAGTTTCTATATTAGAATCTTGTTAAGTTATTTCTTTAATTAGATTCTTATGATGTTATACTACTGTGGTACTATCTTGATATCAGTAGCATTACTTAATCATATTGAATTGACTCATGTATGATTTACTTACCAATTATATACAAAGTGATTGTAATTATTGATTTTTTTCCATATATGAAGTTACCATATATGTGATGATATGAATTGATGCATGTGTATGCTTAAGTATGGTTTGGAAAGGTGAAGTGTCCTTTTGACACTTCTGTCCTTGGACTACTACGGGAATATTATGGGATGTTTCCGGAGATGCCCTATGGACACCTTCCTAAACTGTTGGATGACATATCTAGGACTGTCTAGTAGTGTTTGGCTAGGATATCCCGTTATGTCAGACCCTAATCAGAGGGGTATTGAGACCGAACGACCCGTGGTAGCAATGGGGATTCATGGGCGCTCAAGACCGGTAACCAACCCGTGAGAGGACAGGAATCACATTGTGGGGGCCATTTATTGGTAGGGTTGCATATGGTTAGACTTGGGCTCACGGGCGCTCAAGACCGGTAACCAACCCGTGAGAGGACGTGAGAGCTTCCTATTTACCATATGTGGATGATCAATAGGGTTGATGAGTCCGTAGTCAGGGACTATGAGGACTCTAGTGTGAAGGATACCGAAAAGGATCGTTAGGGACGAGGAATGGACGTATCTGGATCTGACTTGATGTAACTAAGTAGAAGACTTGCATTTGGCTAGGTTTTACCCTGACATGCGCCGGTACTTAGACCAATGGTGATGTGAGAGAGCGGTGACTTAACCCCCAGCCATGGAATGTCCCGAGGGATGCCGGACCCATTACCAACTGATGATGAGTGATTGAGACCTTCCTAAAGAAGTACGGTGCTATGACTTAAAGCATGTCTGCCAATAGAGACCAGCATACATAGAGTTAGATTCATTCATTCATTGCTTGTCTCATACCATATTGCATTTATGTTTGTTCTGAAATCCCGCCATTTATGTTATTATGGATTTAATCGCCTTACTGAGTTTCTTTGAAACTCATTCCTTTATTGTACAATGTTTGTTAGACTATTCTGCAGGTACTTAATATTATGACGGCCCCTATGAAGAAGCGCAAGGAGAAGAGGCATATCTCCGGGGAAGGTGATTGCGGTTACAACAATTACAATCGAAGATCCCGCGAGTGGTTATGCTCCGTACGATGCTTAGTCCGACCATTGAGTGGAAGCGTCCTTGTCTTGTTTATGAGATTTATACTTATAGGGATGTTGTCTATAAAGTTGAGAACAATTTAGTTACCCATTGTACCTGCATCGGGATTAGATTCTGTCTTGCTTATTCTCTTTTGGAACTACTTTTCCGCTGGTTGTAGACTGGGATTTTGCCTCACTTTACTTATCTGTTTTAGACACTCTGATTATATCTAGTACTCTGATTTATATATGATTCATTCTTTCCTTATTTGGATCTATGGTTTATCTTCCGCACTTTTATTATTATTGTTCATGATTATGTTATTGTTTATGTGGGAGGTTGATTACTCGATACCTGATCTTCGGGCTGTGGATTACACTCTCGGGTATGCCAGATAGGGTACCGGCTGGGAGGATGTGATAGATTGGTATCAGAGCCCAAGGTTCGAGGACACCTTCCTAAACTGTTGGATGACATATCTAGGACTGTCTAGTAGTGTTTGGCTAGGATGTCCCGTTATGTCAGACCCTAATCGGAGGGGTATTGAGACCGAACGACCCGTGGTAGCAATGGGGATTCATGGGCGCTCAAGACCGGTAACCAACCCGTGAGAGGACAGGGAATCACATTGTGGGGGCCATTTATTGGTAGGGTTGCATATGGTTAGACTTGGGCTCACGGGCGCTCAAGACCGGTAACCAACCCGTGAGAGGACGTGAGAGCTTCCCGTTTACCATATGTGGATGATCAATAGGGTTGATGAGTCCGTAGTCAGGGACTATGAGGACTCTAGTGTGAAGGATACCGAAAAGGATCGTTAGGGACGAGGAATGGACGTATCTGGATCTGACTTGATGTAACTAAGTAGAAGACTTGCATTTGGCTAGGTTTTACCCTGACATGCGCCGGTACTTAGACCAATGGTGATGTGAGAGAGCGGTGACTTAACCCCCAGCCATGGAATGTCCCGAGGGATGCCGGACCCATTACCAACTGATGATGAGTGATTGAGACCTTCCTAAAGAAGTACGGTGCTATGACTTAAAGCATGTGTCGCGCAAATAGAGACCAGCATACATAGAGTTAGATTCATTCATTCATTGCTTGTCTCATACCATATTGCATTTATGTTTGTTCGAAATCCCGCCATTTATGTTATTATGGATTTAACTGCCTTACTGAGTTTCTTTGAAACTCATTCCTTTAATGTACAATGTTTGTTAGACTATTCTGCAGGTACTAAATATTATGACGGTCCCTATGAAGAAGCGCAAGGCGAAGAGGCATATCTCCAGGAAGGTGATTGCGGTTACAACAATTACACTGAAGATCCCGCGAGTGGTTATGCTCCGTACGATGCTTAGTCCGACCATTGAGTGGAAGCGCCCTTGTGCCGTTTATGAGATTTATACTTATAGGGATGTTGTCTATAAAGTGGAGAACAATTTAGTTACCCATTGTACTTGCTACTGGGATTAGATTTTGTCTTGCTTATTCTCTTTTAGAACTACTTTTCCGCTGGTTGTAGAGTGGGATTTTGCCTCACTTTACTTATCTGTTTTTGACACTCTGATTATATCTAGTACTCTGATTTATATATGATTCATTCTTTCCTTATTGGAACTATGGTTTATCTTCCGCACTTTTATTATTATTGTTCATGATTATGTTATTGTTTATGTGGGAGGTTGATTACTCGATACCTGATCTTCGGGCTGTGGATCACACTCTCGGGTATGCCAGATAGGGTACCGGCTGGGAGGATGTGACAAGAAGCCTCTTGATCAGCAGTTAGGGCTCGGGGCGACCGTTGCTCAGCTGTCACAATGGCCCTAGCAGCCTTCGCCCGAAGATTCTCAGGGTTCATTCTTGGAGGCACTACAAAGAAGAACATGAATCAGAATTACGAAAAGACATATCACTCTTAGAAAATTGAGGGATGATGGTTAAAGAAGCTCACAATGAGCCAATCCCCAATACTGAAGGATGGAGTTGTACTCTACCTCAAGTCCATGTATCTCCTGATACCATGGAATTGATTTGATCTTCCTGATGGTCGTCTCGTCTTCTTTGGATAAGGGAAGGACCTGGTTACTTTCAGAGTATGAAGTATACTGTTTCCAGACGATCGGGAAGTTGAGATCTGACTGAGGCGCTCAACAGAAAAAGTATCGTTCGCGCCATCCTTTGTGATTAGAAGGGCAAGTTCCTTTGGCGAGAATGCTGCCCCTCCAATCAAGCTCAACCTTATTACGTTTGGAGAGCACAACCCAACCAGGAGGATGGGAAATAGCAAGAAGATGAAAGTGCACAAAAAGAGCAAGAGAAGGCGTGAGGCCGAGCTCAAAGCATAAACCCAAGAAGCCGACGATAAGACGCCAGCTATTGGGAAGGAGCATTCCAGGGCAAATGTCCCAGTGATTCAGAATGGCTGAGAACAAATGATTGAAAAAAGGAAAGCGAACCCCGCTTTCCAGTGCATCTATGTATAGGGAAAATTCGCCTGGAAGGGTCGAATCAACCCTCTCATCAGGATTGGGAACCCTAAGATGATAAGAAGAAGGAAAATCAAAACCCTGGATGGTCGAAAGAAGGGTTTTCTCCTTGTAAGAGGAGGGAACAAAACCAGGTCCACCATTAGACCTGGAAGTTTGTTTTGACTGCCTAGAAGACTCGGCAGTCACCCTAGGAGTCTTGGATGGTCCATACTCAGGAAGGGCAGAAGAAGCCTCGGTTTTTCTTTCTAACCTTTTCTGGTTATCTGCGAATTCTTGCTAGAGGACAGTTAGGGTTTGATTATCACTATCTGACTGCTCAGAAGGAAGGGAAGCAAAGGCCTCATTACCACTACTATTACTGACGCTGGGCACCAGAGAGGAAGAAACCCTATTATCCTCCATTACTAAAGCTTCAGTATGGTACAAAAAAAAAAAAAAGGGAGACAGGGAGTTTAACTTTGAAAAAGGATCAGTAAACTTACTGATTCAGTGAAGCAAAAGCTTGAGAGCGAGAAGGCGCGAAGCAGATGACGAAGTTTCAAATCCAGACAAGAAGAATGAAACCTACAAAGACAACGAACTACTTTTAAGCACCCGCACGAGTGTTCGAGGACTTGAACGATCGAGATTAATTTAGCATCAACGGTTGAGATTTGAAGACGTTTTGAAAGTTTGAACTCACGAATCCAAAACAGGCGTTCGGAAACCTTCGCTTGGGTTACGTGACCCACGATAGATCGACTGCAAAGAGACGCGTGGCATTGCCCTCACAACGCTCGAGGAAAAGTGACCACCGCATTAAATGCGACATGACATTTATTGGGACACGCAGAGACTATTGCCTGACGAAGAACCCAGTTAAAAACCAAGCCCTCGGGATCGACCGAACGCTTGGTCTGGGGGGCTCGTGATACGGAGGAAATATGATCGAATCTGGTTCGTACTTGGTTTGACTCTCGACCCAGGTTGAGAAGGAGGGAATCGACTCGCTTCCGAGCGAACCGGGTCCAGGAGATAGCTTGCTGAGGAAGAAAACTAAATCAGCTACAGGCACGCCCTAATCCGACTTATGGATTAGGTTAATTACCCTAATGACGGCAGACACAACTTGGCGGTTGTCACTTATCATTATTGAAGGGATAATCATCGAATAACCGTGAGGTTATCTCAGGAGTCCTCTACTAGTTCAAACTAGCAGAAGTTTATTGCTCAACGGATCTAACTGTTAGAATCCAACGATTACCCGAAGAAGGCTCAAGTGCATCCAACGAAGAAGATTCGTAACCTTACTTACCTACAAGGTGAGGTTACTTACCTACAAGGTGAGGGAGGACATTAGATCCATACATACACCTTTGGACGTAAACACTCATATGCTTACGATCTAGATCACATTCTCAATTTTTCATTCTTTAGCTCTGTGCGTCTAGCAAAGCCGTTTGTGATTAAGTTTATCAACTGACTTAGCCTTCAGAGGTGGACTCTCGACCTCAGCGGTCGGGTCACATCTGACTCTTTCGTTTTGCAGGTCATTATAAGGAGATCTAAGAACTGAGCAGATCTTGGACGCATCACACATAAACTCAAAAACCTAGAGATATAAAGAGATATAAAAAGACGAATAGACTAAGGGAGGAGGTACGTTTTAGAAAACAATCATTATTATTGCTTGTTGCATTCCTGAAGATATTCTTTCAAGGAATTCGTTTAACTTGATTGTCGGAGGTGTTACTCGAACATCCCTAGTCAAGCACATTTTTGTAAATACTTCTGGCTGATTCGACGAACAAGATTACGTAGCAACATAGAGATTTGAAATCTCTCACATGACCATAGAGGCCCTGAAGATATTATCTCCTGTGAGAAAACTTAACGGGTTCTCCGTCAGATTGAGAAAGTTTCAACTTTTTTTAGTGAATAAAGTAAGTTTTCTTTTAATAAAAAAATAAAGTTTCGATATTCCAATCGCAATTAGGAGAGCCACAAATTTTAACAAAAGAATTAGTAGAATAACAAATTTGACCACAAAAAGATACAAGGAGAACCACAAACAGCCACGATCCCGCTGGCGTAAACAAGTGAAATAGAAAGTTCACATTGGCCGTCGGATCATTCCCACCTTCTAAAAATCTGAACCGTCCATGATAAAAACCCTCCGCGTATAAATGCAAGTGTTTGTGGGAGGTTGTTGAGGTCTGCGTTTCTTATTTCGCTCGTTGCATTTCGGTGTTTTACGATCATCTATGTTATCTCTGCGATCGTCTGTGTTATCTCTGCCCGATTGTGGAGTCTTTATTTCTGTAAGTTTCTCCTGTCGATTGCTTTGATGAGCAGAAGATTTAGGCGCTGGGTATGACTAGGTTTCATACGCATGGTCTGATGTTATTTGAGGTATTGTTTGCTGTCTAATTCCTTCTAAATGACGCGGGAACAGACGAGGAGGAAATAGTTTGTTGTTTATTCTTTCTTTGATTGATGCATAAGATCTGATGGAGAGCAGAGCTGAGGCATGGCGGCTTCTTTCCCATCAAGGTTGTTAATTTTCGGATCAGGAAGATCATGCTAGTAGGAATTCTGAAGAGATGTTGATTGGATTTAACTCTTACTTAATGATCGTTAAATCATTGAAGCTATTATTTTATTTTATATTTTATCTGGTTTAATGATCTTTAAATAAGGGTAAAATCCTTCAATTTACTTCTTCTTCAAGTTAGTTATGAACCGACGACATGGTTTTGTGTGGATATTTGTGACGGGAATCATTAGTCATATCTAAACGATTTTATTCACAATCTGTGAATATAATCTTTTGGTGCTCTATTTGTCACTGAGGTTTCAATTTTAGCAAGGCGACATTATGCAAGTTGATTGGGTTTAGCTTTGTTTTTGAAGAGGTTATATCGGTTCGGCAATTTTCATCTGGTTTTTGGCCTTTGAATCCGAATTAGATCGTTGATTTCACTTGTTCTTCAGGATTTATTGTGAATCAGAAGACATGGTTTTGAGTGAACTTGTGATGAGGAGAAAAAACATGGTTCGATGTTTCTTCTAAATCTGTTAAATATAATATGTTGGTGCCCCTCTTTGTTACTAAGGTTCTGAATTCTGATATGTGCGAGGTGTTATTGCTCTGTGGGACATGAGACTGGTTTGACTATGGTGCTCGATTGTGGTGATAGAGGCATACCACTTGTGATTTAACACTAATTGCTGTTTGGGAAAATAGTTGAAGGTGCATACATATTCTCTAAGGGTGTGTAATGATTCTTTCTCAAGGACCTGGAACTTATTTCGGTACTCTTCAATTGAGTTTATATTGGAGATGGATAATCAATCAGCATGATTTGCAGATATTTTCGATTGGTTTGGTCATTGGGTAAGATTTATCTTTGGTTAGTTATCCTTGCCTGTTGGATTTATCCTTGGTGGCCTTTTAATCTTGTCGAAGTACTGAAGTGTTGTCCAGTATCACCTTAAAATCAGTGGACATGAACAGAAAATAGGTGTGCCAATCCTTACATCTCCTTTGTCTTGCAAGCCCTCATTATTTTTTAGCTACTTGTTGTGTAATAGGATCATGATGCTTCTCAAATTCATAAGAATAGCTTGAAATGTGGACATCTACATGCTAATTTTTCATCAGCTGGTTTTATTTTGTGTAGATTCATGGAGCAAGACTACAAGTATCTGAGATGCGATTTCCTTTTGGTTTGAAGAGCTTAGTAAACAGTATTATTCTTTATCTATGTTCAAGCAGGGATACTTTAGGCGACCAAGTATGCTGCTTGGCTGAATGGTTATTGTATCCATGTGGGTGAAGGATGTGCAGTTGCATTGATGAGGAGAATTTTTTTAAATTTTGTAGTGGGCTTTAGAGCATACTTTCCCCCCTTTTTTTTAGTTGTAGGCTATATGTTATCTAGGAGTGTATTTTCCCCATTCTTCATGTTCAGATATTGTGCATTTTTATTGTTGTCATGTACCTAAATATAATTTTGTGAGCGCTTCCACACGATTTCACATATGTTACTTCGGATGTACATTTAGATAGTGTAGGGATGTTATCTATAATACTCTGATGATTTTGTGGTTAATTTTGTGATGCTAAAGTTGGTGTACTATTGAATCCCCCCTCTCTTTCAAGCTGGATGATGGAGCCCAAAATGCTTATTTGTTAGGTTTGTTACAAGTTTGAGTTTTTTCGGATAGGTTAATGTTGTTATGTTGAAGTTCTATTATTTTAATGTCTTCTAGAAGATCTATTAATGGGTATATTTTCTTTAATTATTATTGATCTAGTTTATTGGGGTATTGAATCTATTGTTCTTTTTCCCAATTGAAATGCATGGATTTAGGAAAGGTGCCAACTGCTTATTGTTAATGCTGCAAGTTGCAATGACTAGTTCTCTCTGACCTTCTTTTTCGTCAGTTTGATTATTGGATTTGATGTGTTTTGGCAAATCAGTATTTTTGAAATTGTGGCTCAAACTGTCTATTTATTTTTTTTATCTTCTAACCAGTTTTGGATTTGAAGAATTGTCTTTTGGTTTCTAGGTTTAATGGTTCTTCGAATTCTCATGTTGCTTGTTTGATTCTCAACAGGGATCTGTTGGTGTCCCTCACAAAGAAGTAGGTACATGTCCAAAAATTGAGTATGCCTATTTTCATATTCTTTATTCTACACCATGTTCCTAGTTCGTTGGTGTTTTCCTTGGTTTGAATACTGTTGAAAATGAGAGAAGTGGTTGTTGCATTGGGTGTGGTTATTTTGTATCGTCACTTCAACTCCCATACCTCTAGCACATCAGTGTCTTCTTTGGTTGGAACTATACTGGGGAAGTTGTGGAACATCCTTTCTTCCTAGAGCTGGTTAAAGTAATTTACCTATTTGAACTGGTTTTTAAGTAGTTCCTTTAAGGAAAGTTGCTAGTGTAATGCTTTTAGGTAAGAAGCATCACAATGTAGGGATATGATCTGATGCCTGTATTGTACAATTAAATTATTAATCATCATCCATATGTGATTGATGTTCTTTTGTGTTGTTGTTGACTTCAATTTGAGACATCATTTGGTTGTGGGTATGTAGTATAATTATTTGATTTCGCTTTGCAGCCCTTATAATCAAGTTTTTTCCATTGGCAGGGAGTTAGAAGCCTGGTGTACTAAATCACCTCCTTTTTTTTTAAATTTCCCTAACGATGGCTTTGTATTTTTTGGTTTAAAATTGTTTTACAACTTCAATGATATGTTTTAGAGAACCATGTGTATATCCCCCCCCCCCACCAAAACAAAAAAAGTAGTTAGGTTGCCTTAATTTTTTTTAAATAATGTAATTATTTTTATTGTTTAATATTTAGGATACATTATAGTGTTGTTTGAATTTTTTATCCTTTATCTTTCGAAAGACCTTTTTTGGTGTCTAGAGCATGCTATTAATGGGGAAGTGGTGTAGAATGTGAATTTCTATTTGTTATTAGGTTCTTCTTAGCTCATCTAATTTATTTTTGTAATATAGTGTTACATTGCTTTGTTGGACAAGAGGGCCAATTTTTTGCTTATTATTGTTGGTGTTTACATAGTGATGCACATTGCAGTTGGAGCCGAACTATTGAATCTATTTTCTCTGTAGGCTGAGTTTGAAATCTTGACTATCTATTGATTATCTTTGATGGACATTTCCAGGATGACTTGGTATTTCTTTCAAATTTTGATTCGCTGTTTGTATTTCTTGATGGATTACAAAATTTGATGCATGAATTCTTGTTATTTTTTGGACTCTTATTGAAGCATTATTTCAATTGGGGTAGGTGTTGGAATGGGTGGCATCTACAAATTGTAGTGGCAACTGATGTATGGCTTAGAGAATGAGTTACTTACCTTTGACTAGTTTCCTTTTTCTAAGTTCCCTTCCTCTTTTCACTACTATCCAACTTTAATTGTTCCCCTCCCCCCCCCCCCCTCCCCCTCCCCTCCCCCTCCTCCCCCCTCCCCTCCCCTCCCCTCCTCCCCTCCCCTTTTTTTACAGATTTATATGTTAATGTCATGTTATGTAGTTTCAAATTGATTCTTCATTGCCTCTATTTACTAGATTATATACTTTTTTTCAATTTTGCTTATGTTTGTGTGTTCTTTAGTTATATTGTTGTCTACCTTATCGATTTACTAATCATTTATTTGGTTATTAACTGCTAAGTTTTTTTATTTTATTTAAGGGTTCCGTTGGAATATTGAATTTAAAACGTTGAGCCTTCTTAGAATTGAAAGTGCTCCACATTTTTAAAAGGGAGTTCCTTTGAATTTTTTATTGGATGTGTAGTTACGTAGGTTAACCATAGTCTTATGAAATTTATCAGTGTTTCTATTAATGGATTCTTTCTTCTTGATGCAGTAGTGAATGATTTAGAGGTTTTTTCAAAGGGCCATGGACTATGTATTCCTTTGGTGGCTTGTAGGTTTTTCAGTGAAATAATTTGGTAGTTTGGAAATGGTTGTTGAATCTTTTATATTATTATTATTTTTTTTGCTCATTAAGTTGAGCTTGGAGTCTTAAATCATATGTTGTTAGAGCATTCGTAATGGACTTAAGCATATAATTTGGTATCGGGAGTTTCTTTCAAATTGTAAACGGCTATGTGTTTATTTTTATCACTTGAGTTTGATTCTATCAATTGATGATTATGTACTTTTTCTTTTGTTATTGCTTGTAGTTTTAGAACTGTTGCCTGTTTTGGAATGGATCGAGTTGACAAATATGTAGGCAAGTGAGATATGACTTTTCAGGCTATATTAGTCTTATTTGTTTCATTTTCTTCTAGGTTCCCTTGTGAGCTTTAGTTTGAAATAGCATTCTTGATTTTTGTTTGGTGTAGTGGGCTTTTGTTTGAAATTTAATATTTGATATGTTTTTTACTTCATTGGTGTGCAATCGTGTGTGTTCTTGTAGAGAGGGATTTTATGATAAACTGCCGTTAAGTAACTCTGTTAATGGTTTGCAAGTAAATGATGTTGTTTGGCTTGAGTTGGTCTTAATTTTAACGCTGATATATAGTGTTTTTTTTTACCATTATTTGTATTTGTATGATTTTCTATTTGTTCTTATTGGATGCTTGAGACGTATGTTATGGTTGTGTTAGTGGGTAAATCATTCAGCTCTTTTATTAATTGTAATGGTTTTCTGAGTGATGAATGGAGAAAGATGGAAAATTACAAATAATTAATTAGTGCATAGTCAAATTGAAGTGAAGGGTTTTGCATCGGAAAGTCACGTACACATTGTCGTTTCCTCGAAAGTTTCTTTTATTTTTTGAGATTGTGTGAAATTTTCTTGTGATTAAATAATTATTTAGTCAACATTAATTGCTGAATCTATTTTTTAGGATTCTGTTGGAATACTAAATTTCATGGGTTGAGCTTTTTTTGAAACATGAGTGCTCCACATTTTTAAAAAGGGTGTTCTTTAGAATTTTGTATCGGATGTGTAGTTAGATTGGTTAACTACAGTTATATGAAATTTATAGGTGTTACAATAAGTGGATTCTTTCTTCTTGATGCAGTAGTATATGATTCACATGTTTTCTCTAAGGGCCATTGACTGTGTACACCTTTGGCGGTTTGTAAATTTTTCAGTGGGATAATTTTTTTACGGGCTAAGGCAGTATTTTGCAATCATCATACTCATTTCTCTTTATAATTTTTTAATTAAATTTTTAATGAATTATTTTTACAATTTGTAGATGTTGAAGTTTGGGATTGTTCGGATTTTTTGTTCTTTAGGTTAAGCTTGGACTCTTAAACATACGTTGTTGGAGAATCTGTAATGGACTCATCAACAAAATTTTGGATAAAGAGTTTCTTTCAAATTTTCAACGGTTATGTGTAAATTTTTATAACTAGAGTTTGATTCCATCTGTTGATAATTCTATACTTTTTCTTTTGTTACTGCGTGTAGTTTTAGAACTGTCGGTGGTTTTGGCATGGATGGAGTCGACAAATATTTTGGCAAACGACATATGGGTTTGAGTTAGTCTTATTTGTTTCCTTTCTTTTAATTCCCTCATGAGCCTTAATTTGATATAAAAATTTCTATTTTTACTTGGTGTAGTGGGTTGTAGTTTGAAATTTCTTATTAGATATATTTTTTACTTTTTTAGTATGTCATCTTATGTGTTTTTGTAAAGAGATCTAGTGTTTTGCTATTAAGTGAATCGCGTTTGATGTAATAATATTGTTATTGGGTGATACCATATTTTTTAAGTTCTATTCTAATATATTTTTGAATAAGATTTTTATTTGATTGTTTATGATAAAATAACATTAAGTAACTCTATTAATGGTCGTTTGCAGGTAACAATGTTGTTTGATCTGACCTAGTCTTAATTCTTATGTTGATTTATAATTTTGTTTACCATTATGTCTTCATATGATTTTCTACCTGTTCTCATTGAATGCTTGGGACATGTTGTGATTATGTTGGGGGTAAATCATTAAGTTTTTTTTTATTTTTTATTAATTGTAATGGTTTTTTGAGTGATGAGTTGAGAAAAATGGAATATTGCAAATAATTTATGAGCGCATAGTCAAATTGAAGTGAAGGTTTTTGCATTGGAAACTCATTTACGTATTGTCGTTTCCTCGAAATTTTCATTTATTTATTTAGATTGTGTGAAATTTTCTTATGATTAAATAATCATTTAGTCAATTATTAATTAATTGTTGAGTTTATTTTTTCAGTATTCTGTTGGAATACTAAATTTCATAGGTGTTAGAGAAAACTTGTGAATCATTTGCTAGTGCGTTACTCACGTACATATTCACAGGTTTTCTGTAAGGGTCATTGACTATGTACTCTTTTGGCGGTTTGTAGGTTTTCTACTAGGATAAAAAAATTTGACTGGCTAAGGCGGTATTTTGCAATCGTATTCATTCCTCTTTATAATTTTTTTAATTAAATTTTTAATGAATTAATTTTACAATTTGCAAATGTTGAAGTTTAGGATTGTGTAAATCTTTTGTTTTTATTCTTTAAGTTGAGCTTGGACTCTTATACATATGTTATTGGTTTTGGCATGAATGGAGTATACCAATATGTTGGCAAACGACATCAGGGTTTGGGGATGTGTTGGACCCATTTGTTTCCTTTCTTTTAGTTTTCCTCATGAGCCTTCGTTCGATATATCATTTTCTATTTTTGCTTGGTGTAGTGATTTGTAGTTTGGAATCTTATTGGATATATATTGACTTATTTGGTATGGCATTTTGTGTGTTTTTGCAGAGAGATCTGGTGTTTCGCTATTAAGTGGATGACGATTGATGTAATAGTATTGTTATTGATTGATACAAGATTTTTTAAGTTTTATTTTAATAAATTTTTAAATAAGATTATTCTTTTGATTGTTTATAATAAAATAACATTAAATATCCCTATTAATGGTTGTTTGCAGGTAAACAGTGTTGTTTGGTCTGAGTTAGTCTTATTTATAATATTGATTTATGGGTGTTATAATAAGTGGATTATTTTTTTTTTATAACTCAATAGTAAATGATTCACAGGTTTTCTATAAGGGTCATTAATTATGTACTCTTTTGGCGGTTTGTAGTTTTTTTACTGGGATAATTTATTTTTTGACTGGCTAATGTGGTATTTTGCAATCATCATACTCATTCCTCTTTATAATTTTTTTAATTAAATTTTTAACGAATTATTTTTACAATTTGCAAATGTTGAAGTTTGGGATTGTTTAAATCTTTTGTTTTTGTTCTTTAGGTTGAGCTTGAACTCTTATACATACATTGTTGGAACATTTGTAATTGACTCATAAACAAAATTTTGGATAGGGAGTTCCTATAAAGTTTTAAACGGTTATGTGTGTATTTTTATAGCTAGAGTTGGATTCTATCTGTTGATGATTCTATACTTTTTTTTTTCGTTACTGCATGTAGTTTTAAAACTGTTGCCGGTTTTGGCATAGATGGAGTCTACAAATACGTTGGCAAGCGACATACGGGTTTGGGGATGCGTTGGTCCTATTTGTTTCCTTTCTTTTAGTTTCCCTCATGAACATTTGATTGATATATCATTTCTATTTTTGCTTGGTGTGGTGGGTTGTAGTATGGAATCTTATTGGATATATAGACTTCTTTGGAATGCCATCTTTTGTATTTTTGTAAAGAGATCTGGTGTTTCCTTATTTTTGAATTAGAGTTTTCTTTTCATTGTTTACGATAAAATAATGTTAAGTAACTCTATTAATGGTTGTTTTTAGGTAAATGATGTTGTTTGGCCTGAGCTAGTCTTATTTTTAATATTAATTTATAATATTTATTTATGGGTGTTACAGTAAGTAGATTCTTTCTTCTTGATGTAGTAGTAAATGATTCATAGGTTTTCTTTTTAAGTCCCATTGACCATGTACTTTATTGGCGATTTGTAGGTTTTCTGGTGGGATAATTTGTTTTTTGACGGGCTAAGGCGGTATTTTGTAATCATCATATTCTTTCCTCTTTATAATTTTTTAATTAAATTTTTAATGAATTATTTTTACAATTTGCAGATGTTGAAGTTTGGGATTGTCTAAATTTTTTTATTTTTGTTCTTTAGTTGAGCTTGGACTCTTATACATACGTTGTTGGAGTGTCAGGAATGGACTCATAAACAAAATTTTGGATATGGAGTTCCTTTCAAATTTAAAATGGTGATATGTGTGTAATTTTATGATTAGAGTTTGATTTCATCTGTTGATGATTCAATACTTCTTCTTTTGTTACTGGATGTAGTTTTAGAACTCTTGTCAAGTTTGGCATGGATGGAGCCTACAAAATGTTAGCAAGCGACATACGGGTTTGGGGATGTGTTGGTCCTATTAGTTTTCTTTCTTTTAGTTTCCCTAATGAGTGTTGGTCCTATTAGTTTCCTTTCTTTTAGTTTCCCTAATGAGCGTTGTTTGATCTATCATTTTTTATTTTTGCTTGGTGTAATGGGATTTAGATTGGAATTTTTTATTGAATATATTTTTGACTTCTTCAGTATGCAATCTTGTGTTTTTTTGCAGAGAGATCTGGTATTTCGCTATTAAGTGGATGACGATTGATGTAATAGTATTGTTTTTGAGTAATACAAGATTTATTAAGTTTTATTCCAATAAATTTTTGACTAAGAGTTTTATTTTGATTGTTTATGATAAAATAACGTCGAGTATCTTTATTAATAGTTGTTTGTAGGTAACAATGTTGTTTGGCCTGTGCTAGTTTTATTTTCAATATTGATTTATGGGTTTACAATAAGTGGATTCTTTCTTTTTGATGCAGTAGTAAATGATTCACATATTTTCTCTATGGCCCATTGACTATGTATTTTTTAGGCGGTTTGTAGGTTTTCTAGTGGTGTAAATTTTTTTTGACAGGCTAAAGCGTTATTTTGCAACCATCATACTTGTTCCTCTTTATAATTTTTTTAATTAAATTTTTAATGTATTATTTTTACAATTTTCAGAAGTTGAATTTTGGGATTGCTTAAATTTTTGTTTTTGTTCTTTAGGCTGAGCTTGGACTCTTATACATACGTTGGAGCATCTATATTTAATTCATAAGCAAAATTTTGGATAGGGAGTTCTTTTAAAATTTTAAACGGTTATGTGAATTTTTATAACTAGAGCTTGATTCCATCTGTTGATTTTTTTATACTTCTTTTGTTATTGTATATAGTTTTAGAACTGTTGCCGGTTTTTGCATTGATGGAGTATACAAATATGTTGGAAAGCTACATAGGGTTTGGGGATGTGTTGGTCCTATTTGTTTCTTTTTTTTTAGTTTCGTTGATGAGCGTTCGTTTGATCTATCATTCTCTATTTTTGTTTGGTGTAGTGGGTTTTAGTTTGGAATTTCTTATTGAATATATATTTGACTTCTTCGATATATTATCTTGTGTGTTTTTGTAGAGAGATCTGGTGTTTTGCTATTAAGTAGATGACGATTGATGTAATAATATTGTTTTTGAATGATACAAGATTTATTAAATTTTATTCCAATAAATTTTTGAGTAGGAGTTTTAGTTTTATTGTTTATGATAAAGTAGCGTCAAGTAACTCTATTAATCGTTGTTTGCAGGTAACAGTGCTGTTTGGCTTATGCTAGTATTATTTTTTAATATTGATTTATAATATTAATTTATGGGTTTACAATAAGTGGATTCTTTCTTCTTGATGCAGTAGTAAATGATTCACAGGTTTTCTGTATAGGCCGTTGACTATATATTTTTTTGGCGGTTTGTAGGTTTTCTAGTGGAATAATTTTTTTACGGGCTAAAGTGGTATTTTGCAATCATCATACTCATTCCTCTTTATAATTTTTTTAATTAAATTTTTAATGAATTATTTTTACAATTTGCAGATGTTAAAGTTTAGGATTGTTTAAATTTTTTGTTTTTGTTCTTTAGGCTGAGCTTGGACTCTTATACATACGTTGTTAGAGCATCTGTAATGGACTCATAGACAACTTTGGATAGGGAGTTCTTTTCAATTTTTAAACGGTTATGTGTATTTTTATAAGCTAAGTTTGATTCCATCTATTGATGTTTTTATACTTTTTCTTTTGTTATTGCATGAAATTTTAGAACTGTTGCCGGTTTTGGCATGGATGGAATATACAAATATGCTGATAAGCGACATACAGGTTTGAGGATGTGTTGGTTCTATTTGTTTCCTTTTTTTTAGTTTTCTCTGATGAGCGTTCGTTTAATCTATCATTTTCTATTTTTGCTTGGTGTAGTGTGTTTTAGTTTGGAATATATTTTTGACTTCTTCGGTATGCAGTTTGTTTGTTTTTGCAGGGAGATTTGATGTTCCGCTATTAAGTGGATGATGATTGATGTAATAATATTGTTTTTGAGTAATACTAGATTTATTAAGTTTTGTTCCAATAAATTTTTGAATAAGAGTTTTATTTTGATTTTTTATGATAAAATAACATCAAGTAATTCTATTAATCGTTGTTTGCAGGTAACAGTGTTGTTTGGCTTCTGCTAGTCTTATTTTCAATATTGATGTATAATATTGATTTATAAGTTTACAATAAATGGATTCTTTCTTCTTGTTGCAGTTGTAAATAATTCACAGGTTTTCTCTATGGGTTGTTGTTATGTATTTTTTTAGACGTTTTGTAGGTTTTCTAGTGGAATAAATTATTTTTTACGGGCTAAAGCGGTATTTTGCAATCATCATATTGTTCTTCTTTATAATTTTTTAAATTTTTAATTGAATTTTCAATGAATTAATTTTACAATTTGCAGATGTTGAAGTTTGGGATTGTTTAAATTTTTTTTTTGTTCTTCAGGTTGAGCTTGGACTCTTATACATACGTTGTTGGAACATCTATAATGGATTTATAAACAAAATTTTGGATAGGGAATTCTTTTCAATTTTTAAGCGGTTATGTGTATTTTTATAACCTGAGTTTGATTCCATCTATTGATGTTTTTATACTTTTTCTTTTGTTATTGCATGTAGTTTTTTAACTGTTGCCGGTTTTAGCATGGATGGAGTATACAAATATGTTGGCAAGCGACATACGAGTTTGAGGATGTGTTGATTCTATTTGTTTCATTTCTTTTAGTTTCTCTAATAAATGTTCGTTTAATCTATCATTTTCTATTTATATTTAGTGTAGTGGGTTTTATTTTGGAATTTCTTATTGAATATATTTTTTACTTCTTCGGTATGCCATCTTGTTTTTGCAGGGAGATCTGGTGTTTTGATATTAAGTGGATGACGATTGATATAACTGTATTGTAACTTTATTAATCGTTGTTTGCAGGTAAAATTGTCGTTTCACTTGAGCTAGTCTTATTTTCAATATTGATTTATAATATTGATTTATTGGTTTACAATAAATGTATTCTTTCATCTTGATTAGGTAGTAAATGATTCATTGGTTTTCTTAATGGGCCATTGACTATGTATTTTTTGTTGGTTTTCTAGTGGAATAAGTTTTTTTTTTTGTGGGCTAAGCTGGTATTTTGCAGTCATCATACTCGTTCCACGTTATAATTTTTTAAAATATATTTTTATTGAATTTTTTTTTTTACAATTTGCAGATGTTGAAGTTTGGGATTGTTTAAATTTTTTGTTTTTGTTCTTTAGGCTGAGCTTGGACTCTTATACATACGTTGTTGGAGCAACTGTAATGGACTCATAGGCAAAATTTTTGATATCGTGTATTTTTCAACTTTTAAACGGTTATATGTATTTTTATAACTTGAGTTTGATTCCATCTATTGATGTTTTTATATTTCTTCTTTTGTTATTGCATGTAGTTTTTGAACTGTTGCGGTTTTAGCATGGATGGAGTATACAAATATGTTGGCAAGCGACTTACGAGTTTGAGGATGTGTTGGTTCTATTTGTTTCATTTCTTTTAGTTTCTCTAATAAACGTTGTTTAATCTATCATTTTCTATTTTTGATTGGTGTAGTGTGTTTTCATTTGGAATTTCTTATTGAATATATTGATTTCTTCGGTATGCCAGTTTATTTGTTTTTGCAGAGAGATATGGTGTTTCGCTATTAAGTGGATGACGGTTGATGTAATAGTATTATTTTTTAGTGATACAAGATTTATTAACTTTTATTCCAATAAATTTTTGGATAAGAGTTTTATTTTGATTGTTTATGATAAAATAACGTCAACTAACTATATTAATCGTTGTGCAGGTAGCAGTGTTGTTTGGCCTGTACTAGCCTTATTTTCAATATTGATTTATGGGTTTACAATAAGTGGATACTTTCTTCTTAATATAGTAATAAATGATTCACATGTTTTCTCTATGGGTTGTTGACTATGTATTTTTTTGGTGGTTTGTAGGTTTTCTATTGAAATAATTTTTTTACGTGGTAAGGCGGTTTTTTGCAATCATCATACTCGTTCCTCTTTATAATTTTTTTAATTAAATTTAAATGAATTATTTTTACAATTTGCAAATGTTGAGGTTTGGGATTGTTTAAAGTTTTTTTTCTTCAGGTTGAGCCTGGACTCTTATACATACGTTGTTGGAGCATCTGTAATGAACTCATAAACAAAATTTTGGATAGCGGGTTATTTTCAAATTTTAAACGGTTGTGTATTTTTATAACTATAGTTTGATTACATCTGTTGATGTTTTTATACTTCTTATTTTATTGCATGTAGTTTTAGAACTGTTGCCGGTTTTGGCTTGGATGGAGTATACAAATATATTGGCAAGTGACGTACGGGTTTGAGAATGTGTTGGTCTTGTTTGTTTCCTTTCTTTTTGTTTCCCTCATGTGCCTTCGTTTGATATATGATTTTCTATTTTTTCTTGGTGTAGTGGGTTGTTGTTTGCAATTTCTAATTAGATATATTTTTTATTTTTTTGGTATACCATCTTGTGTGTTTACGCGAGGAGATATGATGTTTCGCTATTAAGTGAATGACGATGGATGTAATACTATTGTTATTGAGTGATAAAATTTTTTAAGTTTTATTCCAGTAACTTTTTGAATATGAGGTTTCTTTTGATTATTTACGATAAAGTAACGTCAAATAATTCTATTAATGGTTGTTTGCAGGTAAACGGTGTTTTTTTGCCTGAGCTAGTCTTTATTTTTAATATTAATTTATAATATTTATTTATGGGTGTTACAATAAGTAGATTCTTTTTTTTTAATGCAATAGTAACTATGGGCCATTTACCATTTACTTTATTAGCAGTTTGTAGGTTTTCTAGTGGGATAAAAAAATTTTAAGGGCTAAGGCAATATTTTGCAATCATCATACTCTTTCCTCTTTATAAATTTTTAATGAATTATTATTACAATATGCAAATGTTTAAGTCTAGGATTGTTTAAATTTTTTGATTTTGTTCTTTAGGCTGAGCTTGTACTCTTATACATACATTGTTGGAGCATATGTAATAGATTCTTAGACAAAATTTTGAACAGGGTGTTCTTTTCACTTTTTAAACGGTTATATGTATTTTTATAACTATAGTTTGATTCTATCTGTTGAATATTTTATACTTCTTCTTTTATTATTTCATATAGTTTTAAAACTGTTACCGGTTTTGGCATGGATGGAGTATATGAATATGTTGGCAAACGACATGAGGTTGTGTTGATCTAATTGTTTTATTTTTCTAAGTTCGCTTATAAGCATTCGTTTAGTTTGGGATTGTTTAAATTTTTTGTTTTTGTTTTATAGGATAAGCTTGGATTCTTATACATACGTTGTTGGAGCATCTGTAATGGATTTAGACAAAATTTTGGATAGGGAGTTCTTTTCAACTTTTAAACGTTTATGTCTATTTTTATAACTAGAGTTTGATTATATCTATTGATGTTTTTATACTTATTCTTTTGTTATTGCATGTAGTTTAGAACTATTGCCGATTTTGGCATGGATGGAGTATACAAATATGTTGGCACGCGAAATACGAGTTTGAGGATGTGTTGGTCCTATTAATTTCCTTTATTTTAGTCTGGCTTATGAGCGTTCATTTGATCTATTATTTTCTATTTATGCTTGGTGTGGTGGGTTTTAGTTTGGAATTTGCTACTGAATATATTTTTGACTACTTCGGTATGCCATCTTGTGTGTTTTTGCAGGGAGATCTGGTGTTTTGCTATTAAGTGGATGACGATTGATGTAATTGCATTGTTTTTTAGTGATACAAGATTTATTAAGTTTTATTCGAATAAATTTTTGAATTGGAGTTTTATTTTGATTGTTTATGATAAAATAACGCTAAGTAACTCTATTAATCGTTGTTTGCAGGTAACAGTGTCATTTCGCTTGTGCTAGTCTTATTTTCAATATTGATTTATCGGTTTACAATAAATGGAATCTTTCTTCTTGATGTAGTATGAAATGATTCATTGGTTTTCCTTATGGGCCGTCGACTATTTATTTTTTGGCGGTTTGTATGTTTTCTAGTGGAATAAGTATTTTAAGGCAGGCTAAGGTAGTATTTTGCAATCATCATACTTGTTCCACTTTATAGTTTCTTAAAATAAATTTTTAATGAACTATTATTTTTACAATTTGGAGATGTTGAAGTTTGGGATTGTTTAAATTTTTTTGTTTCTGTTCTTTAGGTTGAGTTTGGACTCTTATACATACATTGTTGGAGCATCTGTAATGGACTCATAGACATACGTTGTTGGAGCATCTGTAATGGACTCATAGACAAAATTTTAGATAGGGAGTTCTTTTCAATTTTTAAACGGTATGTGTATTTTTATAACTAGAGTTTGATTCTATCTGTTGAATATTTTATACTTCTTCTTTTGTTATTTCATATAGTTTTAGAACTGTTACCGGCTTTGGCATGGATGGAGTATACAAATATGTTGGCAAAAGATATGCGGGTTTGAGGTTGTGTTGGTACTAATTGTTTCCTTTTTCTAGGTTCACTTATGGGCATTCGTTTAGTTGGGGATTGTTTAAATTTTTTGTTTTTGTTCTATAGGCTGAGATTGGACTTATATATACGTTGTTGGCGTATCTGTAATGGACTCAGACAAAATTTTGGATAAGGCGTTCTTTTCAAATTTTCAACGGTTATATGTATTTTTATAACTGGAGTTTGATTATATCTTTTGATGTTTTTATTTTTATTCTTTTTTTATTGCATGTAGTTTTAGAACTATTGCTGGTTTTGGCATGGATAGGGTATACAAATATGTTGGCACGCGAAATACGGGTTTGAGGATGTGTTGGTCCTATTTATTTCCTTTATTTTAGTTTCGCTTATGAGCGTTCGTTTGATCTATCATTTTCTATTTATGTTTGGTGTAGTGGGTTTTATTTTTGAATTTCTTATTGAATATATTTTTTACTTCTTTGATATGCCATCTTGTGTGTTTTTGCAGGGAGATCTGGTGTTTCGCTATTAAGTGGATGACGATTGATGTAATTGTATTGTTTATTAGTGATACAAGATTTATTAAGTTTTACTCGATTAAATTTTTGAATAGGAGTTTTATTTTGATTGTTTATGATATTTATTTATGGTTGTTACAATAAGTAGATTTTTTCTTTTTAATGCAGTAGTAACTATGGGCCATTCACCATTTACTTTATTAGCGGTTTGTAGGTTTTCTAGTGGGATAAATTTTTTGGACGGGCTAGGGCGGTATTTTGCAACCTTCCTCTTTATAAAATTTAAATTAAATTTTTTAATGAATTATTATTACAATATGCAAACGTTGAAGTTTGGGATTGTTTAAATTTTTTGTTTTTGTTCTTTAGGCTGAGCTTGGACTCTTATATATACGTTGTTGTAGTATCTGTAATGGACTCATAAATAAAATTTTTGATAGGGTGTTCTTTTCAATTTTTAAACGGTTATGTGTATTTTCTAATTAAAGTTTGATTCTATCTGTTGAATATTTTATACTTCTTTTTATGTTATTTCAGGTAGTTTTAGAATTGTTACTGGCATTGGCATGGATGGAGTATACAAATATGTTGTCAAACGACATACGGGTTTGAGGTTTTGTTGGTTCTTAATTGTTTCCATTTTCTAGGTTCGCTTATGAGCATTCGTTTAGTTTGGGATTGTTAAAATTTTTTTTTGTTCTATAGGCTGAGCTTGGACTCTTATACATACGTTGTTGGAGCATCTGTAGTGGACTCAGACAAAATATGGTGGCATGCGTAACACGGGTTTGAGGATGTGTTTGTCCTATTTATTTCCTTTATTTTAGTCTCGTTTATGAACGTTTGTTTGATCTATCATTTTCTATTTAATGTTTGATGTGGAGGGTTTTTGTTTGGAATTTCTTATTGAATATATTTTTGACTTCTTCGGTATGCCATCTTGTGTGTTTTCGCAGGGATATCTAATGTTTCGATATTAAGTAGATGACGATTGATGTAATTGTATTGTTTTTTAGTGATACATGATTTATTATGTTTTACTCGAATAAATTTTTGAATTAGAGTTTTATTTTGATTGTTTATGATAAAATAATGCCAAGTAACTTTATTTATCGTTGTTTGCAGGTAACAGTGTCGTTTCGCTTGTGCTAGTCTTATTTTCAATATTGACTTATAATATTGATTTATCGGTTTACAATAAATGTATTCTTTCTTCTTGATGTAGTAGTAAATGATTCATTGGTTTCTTTATGGGCCATTAACTATGTATTTTTTTGGCGGTTTATTTTTATTGTTTATGATAAAATAACGCTAAATAACTCTATTAATCGTCGTTTGCAAGTAATAGTGTCGTTTTGCTTGTGCTAGTCTTATTTTCAATATTGATTTATAATATTGATTTATCGGTTTACAATAAATGGATTATTTCTTCTTGATATAGTAGTAAATGATTCATTGGTTTTCTCTATAGGCAGTTGACTATTTTTTTATTTTTTATTTTGGCGATTTGTAGGTTTTCTAGTGGAATAAGTTTTTTTTGATGGGTTAAAGTGGTATTTTGCAATCATCATACTCTTTCAACTTTATAGTTTTTTAAAATAAATTTTTAATGAATTATTATTTTTACAATTTGGAGATGTTGAAGTTTGGAATTGTTTAAATTTTTTGTTTTTGTTCTTTAGGCTGAGTTTGGACTCTTATATGTACGTTGTTGGAGCATATATAATGGATTCTTAGACAGAATTTTGGATAGGGAGTTCTTCTCAATTGTTAAACAGTTATGTGTATTTTTATAATTAGAGTTTGATTCTATCTGTTGAATATTTTTTTACTTCTTCTTTTGTTATTTCATGTAGTTTAGAACTGTTACCGGTTTTGGGCATGGATGTAGTATACAAATATGTAGGCAAGCGACATACGGGTTTGAGGTTGTGTTGGTCCTAATTGTTTCCGTTTTCTAGGTTCGATTATGAGCAATCGTTTAGTTTGGGATTATTTAAATTTTTTGTTTTTGTTCTATAGGTTGAGCTTGGACTCTTATAGGTACGTTGTTAGAGCATCTATAATAGACTCAAACAAAATTGTGGATAGGAAGTTCTTTTGAATTTTTAAACAGTTATGTGTATTTTTATAACTAAAGTTTGATTATATCTATTGATGTTTTTATACTTATTCTTTTGTTATTGCAAGTAGTTTTAAAAACTATTGCAAATTTTGGCATGGATGGAGTATAGAAATATGTTGGCACACGAAATACGGGTTTGAGGATATGTTGGTCCTATTAATTTCCTTTATTTTAGTATCGCTTATGAGCCTTTGTTTGATCTATCATTTTTTATTTATGTTTGGTGTAGTGGGTTTTATTTTGGAATTTTTTTTGAATATATTTTTGACTTCTTAGGTATGCCATCTTGTGTGTTGTTACAGGGAGATTTGGTGTTTCTCTATCAAATGGATGACGATTGATGTAATTGCATTGTTTTTTAGTGATACAAGATTTATTAAGTTTTATTCGAATAAACTTTTGAATTAGAGTTTTATTTTGATTGTTTATGATAAAATAACGACAAATAACCCTATTAATCGTTGTTTGCAGGTAATAGTGTCGTTTCGCTTGTGCTAGTCTTATTTTCAATATTGATTTATAATATTGATTTATCGGTTCACAATAAATGCATTCTTTCTTCTAGATGTAGTATAAAATGATTCATTGGTTTTCCCTATGGGCCGTTGACTATGTATATTTTTGGCGATTTGTAAGTTTTCTAGTGGAATAATTTTTTAAGGTAGGCTAAGGTAGTATTTTGCAATCATCATACTCGTTCCACTTTATAGTTTCTTAAAATAAATTTTTAATGAATTATTATTTTTGCAATTTGGAATGTTGAAGTTTGGGATTTTTAAATTTTTTTTTTTTTTTTTGTCCTTTAGGTTGAGCTTGGACATACATACATTGTTGGAGCATCTGTAATGGACTCATAGACAAAATTTTGGATAGGGAGTTCTTTTCAATTTTTAAACGGTTATGTGTATTTTTATTACTAGAATTTGATTCTATCGGTTGAATATTTTATACTTCTTCTTTTGTTATTTCATGTAGTTTTAGAACTGATACCTGCTTTGGCATGGATAGAGTATACAAATATGTTGGCAAGCGACATGTGGGTTTGGGTTTGTGTTGGTCCTAATTATTTCCTTTTTCTAGGTTCGCTTATAGGCATTTGTTTAGTTGAAAATTGTTTAAATTTTTTGTTTTTCTTCTATAGGCTGAGCTTGGACTCTTATACATACGTTGTTGGAGCATCTGTAATGGACTCAGACAAAATTTTGGATAGGGCATTCTTTTCAATTTTTAAACGGTTATGTGTATTTTTATAGCTAGAGTTTGATTATATCTATTGATGTTTTTATATTTATTCTTTTTTTATTGCATGTAGTTTTAGAACTATTGCCGGTTTTGGCATGGATGGAGTATACAGATATGTTGGCACGCGAAATATGGATTTGAGGATGTGTTGGTCCTATTTATTTCATTTATTTTAGTCTCGTTTATGAGCGTTCGTTTGATCTATAATTTTCTATTTATGTTTGTGTATAGGGTTTTATTTTTGAATTTCTTATTGAATATACTTTTTATTTCTTCGATATGCCATATTGTGTTTTTTTGCAGGGAGATCTGGTGTTTCGCTATTAAGTGGATGACGATTGATGTAATTGTATTGTTTATTAGTGATACAAGATTTATTATGTTTTTGTCGAATAAATTTTTGAATAGGAGTTTTGTTTTGATTGTTTATGATATTTATTTATGGTTGTTACAATAAGTAGATTCTTTCTTTTTAATGCAGTAGTATTATGGGACATTCACCATTTACTTTATTAGCGGTTTGTAGGTTTTCTAGTGAGATAAATTTTTTGGACGGGCTAAGGCGGTATTTTGCAATCATCATACTCCTTCCTCTTTATAAATTTTAAATTAAATTTTTAATGAATTATTATTACAATATCCAAATGTTGAAGATTGGGATTGTTTAAATTTTTTGTTTTTGTTCTTTAGGCTGAGCTTGGAATCTTATATATATGTTGTTGGAACATCTGTAATGGACTCATAGACAATTTTTTATAGGGTGTTCTTTTCAATTTTTAAACGGTTATGTGTATTTTCTAACTAGAGTTTGATTCTATCTGTTGAATATTTTATACTTCTTTTTTTGTTATTTAATGTAGTTTTTGAACTGTTACTAGCACTGGCATGGATGGAGTATACAAATATGTTTGCAAACGACATATGGGTTTGAGGTTGTGTTGGTTCTTAATTGTTTCAATTTTCTAGGTTCGCTTGTCAGCATTCGTTTAGTTTTGGATTGTTTAAATTTTTTGTTTTTGTTCTATAGGCTGAGCTTGGACTCTTATACATACGTCGTTGGAGTATCTGTAATGGAGTCAAACAAAATTTTGGATAGGGAGTTGTTTTTCAATTTTTAAACGGTTATTTGTATTTTTATAACTAGGGATTGATTATATCTGTGATGTTTTTATACATATTCTTTTGTTATTGAATGTAGTTTTAGAACTATTGCCGGTTTTAGTATTGATGGAGAATACAAATATGTTGGCACGCGTAACACAGGTTTGAGGATGTGTTGGTTCTATTTATTTCCTTTATTTTAGTCTCTCTTATAAACGTTCATTTGATCTATCATTTTCTATTTAATGTTTGGTGTAGTAGGTTTTAGTTTGGAATTTCTTATTGAATATATTTTTGAATTCTTCGGTATGCCTTTTTGTGTGTTTTTACAGGGAGATTTGGTGTTTCGCTATCAAGTGGATGACGATTGATGTAATTGTATTGTTTTTTAGTGTTACAAGATTTATTAAGTTTTACTCGAATAAATTTTTGAATTGGCTTTTTATTTTGATTGTTTATGATAAAATAACGCCAAATAACTCTATTAGGGCCTGTTTGGTTACATGAATCTAGAGATTTCAAATCTCTGGATTCATGAATCTGAGAATTATACCCGTTTGGTTGTAAAAATCTCTAGATTCATGAAATCTACAGATTCACGTTTTTAGTGTAAAAAGGTGAATCTGTAGATTTATGGGTAAGGGGTGAAATCCAGAGATTTCAAAAAAGCTATACAATTGTACATTCACAAAAATCATGTCGATCAAATAAATTTTTAGGATGAATTCACAGATTTCATTCCACAACCAAACACTTAATTTTATAAATTATAACTCCATAGATTTGAAGTCTATAGATTTGAAATCTCTAGATATTTGAAATCTCCAAACTCATGTAACCAAACAGGCCCTTAATCATTGTTTGCATGTAACAGTGTCGTTTCGTTTTGTGCTAGTCTTATTTTCAATATTGATTTATAATTTTGATTTATCGGTTTACAATAAATGGATAATTTTTTCTTGATATAGTAGTAAATGATTCATTAGTTTTCTCTATAGGCAGTTGACTATTTTTCTTTTTTTACGATTTGTAGGTTTTCTAGTGGAATAAGCTTTTTTTGATGGGCTAAGGTGGTATTTTGCAATCATCATACTTTTTCAACTTTATAGTTTAGAACTGTTAACGATTTTGGCATGGATGGAGTATACAAATATGTTTGCAAGCTACATACGGGTTTGAGGTTGTGTTGGTCCTATTGTTTCCTTTTTCTTGGTTCGCTTATGAACAATCGTTTAGTTTGGGATTATTTATATTTTTTGTTTTTGTTCTATAGGTTGAGCTTGGACTCTTATACATACGTTGTTAGAGCAACTGTAACGGACTCAGACAAAATTTTGGATAGGGAGTTATTTTGAATTTTTAAACGGTTATGTGTATTTTTATAACTAGAGTTTGATTATATCTATTGATGTTTTTATACTTATTCTTTTGTTAATGCATGTAGTTTTAGAAACTATTGCCGGTTTTGGCATGGATGGAGTATACAAATATGTTGGCACACGAAATACGGGTTTGAGGATGTGTTGGTCCTATTTATTTCCTTTATTTTAGTCTCGCTTATGAGCCTTCGATTGATCTATCATTTTCTATTTATGTTTGGTGTAATGGGTTTTATTTTGGAATTTTTATTGAATATATTTTTGACTTCTTAGGTATGCCATCTTATGTGTTTTTGCAGGGAGATCTGGTGTTTTGCTATTAAGTGGATGACGATTGATGTAATTGTATTGTTTATTAGTGATACAAGATTTATTAAGTTTTACTCGAATAAATTTTTGAATAGGAGTTTTATTTTGATTTATTATGATAAAATAACGCCAAGTAACTTTATTAATCGTTTTTTGCTGGTAACAGTGTCGTCGATTGTGCTAGTCCTATTTTCAACATTGATTTATAATATTGAGTTATCGGTTTACAATAAATGTATTGTTTCTTCTTAATGTGGTAGTAAATGATTCATTGGTTTTCTTTATGGGTCGTTGACTATGTATTTTTTGTTAGTTTTCTAGTGGAATAAATTTTTTTGGCGGGCTATGGTAGTATTTTGCAATCATCATACTCGTTCCACTTTATAAATTTTTAATGAATTATTATTTTTATAATTTACAGATGTTAAAGTTTGGGATTGTATAAATTTTTTTTTTTGTTCTTTAAACTGAGCTTGGACTCTTATACATACGTTGTTGGAGCATCTGTCATAGACTCATAGACAAAATTTTATATAGGGTGTTCTTTTCAATTTTTAAACGGTTATGTGTAATTTAATAACTAATTTGATTCTATGTGTTGATTATTTTATATTTCTTCTTTTGTAATTGCATGTAGTTTTAGAACATTTATCGGCTTTGGCATGGAAGGAGTATACAAATATGTTGGCAAGCGACCTACAGGTTTGAGGTTGTGTTGGTCATAATTGTTTCCATTTTTTAGGTTTGTTTATTAGCATTCGTTTAGTTTTGGATTGTTTAAATTTTTTATTTTTGTTCTATAGGTTGAGTTTGAACTCTTATACATATGTTGTTGGAGCATCTGTAATGGACTTAGATAAAATTTTGGATAGAGCATTCTTTTCAAATTTTAAATGATTATGTATATTTTTATAAGTAAAGTTTGATTATATCTGTAGATGTTTTTATACTTATTATTATTTTGTTATTGTATGTAGTTTTAGTTCTATTGCCGTTTTTGGCATGGATGGAGTATACAAATATGTTGGCACGCGAAATACGGGTTGAGGATGTGTTGGTTCTATTTATTTCCTTTATTTTAGTCTTGTTTATGAGCGTTTGTTTGATCTATAATTTTCTATTTATGTTTGGTGTTGTGGGTTTTATTTTGGAATTTCTTATTGAATATATTTTTGACTTCTTCGGATGCCATCTTGTGTGGTTTTGCAGGGAGATCTAGTGTTTTGCTATTTAGTGGATGACGATTGTTGTAATTGTATTGTTTTTTAGTGATACAAGATTTATTAAGTTATACTCGAATAAATTTTTGAATAGGAGTTTTATTTTGATTTATTATGAAAAAATAATGTCAAATAACTTTATTAATCGTTGTTTGCAGGTAAGAGTGTCGTTTCGCTTGTGCTAATCTTATTTTCAACATTGATTTATAATATTGATTTATCGGTTTACAATAAATGTATTTTTTCTTCTTTATGTGGTAGTAAATGATTTATTGGTTTTTTCTTATGGGCCATTGACTATGTATTTTTTTGGCGGTTTGTAGGTTTTCTAATTGAATAAGTTTTTTTTGATGGGCTAAGGTAGTATTTTGCAATCATCATATTCGTTCAACTTTATAGTTTTTTAAAATAAATTTTTAATGAATTATTATTTTTACAATTTGCAAATGTTGAAGTTTGGATTGTTTAAATTTATTGTTTTTGTTCTTTAGGCTGAGCTTAGACTCTTATACATACGTTGTTGGAGCATATGTAATGGATTCTTAGACAAAATTTTGGATAGGGAGTTTTTTTTCAATTTTTAAACGGTTATGTGTATCTTTATAACTAGAGTTTGATTCTATCTATTGAATATTTTATACTTCTTTTTTTGTTATTTCATGTAGTTTAGAATTGTTACTGGTTTGGCATGGATAGAGTATACAAATATATTGACAAGCGACGTACGAGTTTGAGGGTGTGTTGAGCCCTAATTATTTCTTTTTTTTTAAGGTCGCTTATGAGCATTTGTTTAATTTGGTTTTGTTTAAATTTTTTTTTTTGTTTTATAGGTTGAGATAGGACTCTTATATATACGTTGTTGGAGCATATGTAATGGACTCATAAACAAAATTTTTGATAGAGAGTTCTTTTCAATTTTTAAACGGTTATGTGTATATTTTTATAACTAGAGTTTTATTCTATTCGTTAAATATTTTATACTTCTTTTTTTGTTATTTCATGTAGTTTAGAATTGTTACCGGTTTTGGCATGGATGGAGTATATAAATATGTTGGCAAGCGACACACGGGTTTGAGATTGTGTTGAGCTTAATTGTTTCTTTTTTTTAAGGTCGCTTATGAGGATTCGTTTAGTTTGGAATTGTTTAAATTTTTTGTTTTTGTTTTATAGGCTGAGCTTGGACTCTTATACATACGTTGTTGGAGCATATGTAATGGACTCATAGACAATTTTTGATAGGGAGTTCTTTTCAATTTTTAAACGGTTATGTGTATCTTTATAACTAGAGTTTGATTCTATCTGTTGAATATTTATATTTATTCTTTTGTTATTTCATTTAGTTTAGAATTGTTACTAGTTTTGGCATGGTTGGAGTAGACAAATATGTTAGCAAGCGACATACGGGTTTGAGGTTTTGTTGGGCCTAATTGTTTACTTTTTTTCAAGTTCGCTTATGAGCATTCGTTTAGTTTGGGATTGTTTATATTTTTTGTTTTTGTTCTATTGGCTGAGCTTGGATTCTTATACATACGTTGTTGGAGCATATGTAATGGACTCTTAGACAAAATTTTGGATAGGGAGTTCTTTTCAATTTTTAAACGGTTATGTTTAATTTTATAACTAGACTTTGATTCTATCTGTTGAATATTTTAAACTTCTTTTGTTATTGCATTTAATTTTAGAACATTTACTGGCTTTGGCATGGATGGAGTATACAAATATGTTCCCAAGCGACCTACGTGTTTGAGGTTGTGTTGGTTCTAATTGTTTCCTATTTTAGGTTCGTTTATGAGCATTCGTTTAAACGGTTATGTGTATTTTTATAATTAGAGTTTGATTATATCTGTAGATTTTTTATACTTATTATTTTGTTATTGCATGTAGTTTTATAATTATAGCCGGTTTTGGCAGAGATAGAGTATACAAATATGTTGACACATGAAATACGGGTTTGAGGATGTGTTGGTACTATTTATTTCCTTTATTTTAGTCTCGCTTATGAGCGTTAGTTTGATCTATCATTTTCTATTTATGTTTGGTGTAGTGGTTTTTATTTTGGAATTTCTTATTGAATATTTTATTGACTACTTCGGTATGCCATCTTGTGTGTTTTTGCAGGGAGATTTGGTGTTTTGATATTAAGTTGATAACGATTGATGTAATTGTATTGTTTTTTAGTGATAAAAGATTTATTAAATTTTACTCGAATAAGTTTTTGAATAGGAGTTTTATTTTGATTTATTATGATAAAATAACGCAAAGTAACTTTATTAATCGTTGTTTGCAGGTAATAGTGTCGTTTCGCTTGTGCTCGTCTTATTTTCAACATTGATTTATTGGTTTATAATAAATGTATTCTTTCTTCTTAATGTGGTAGTAAATGATTCATTGATTTTCTTTATGGGCCGTTGATTATGTATTTTTTGTATGTTTTCTAGTGGATTAAGTTTTTTTTGGCGGGCTAAGGTTGTATTTTGCAATCATCATACTCGTTCCACTTTATAATTTTTTAAAATATATTTTTATTGAATTTTTTTTTTTACAATTTGCAGATGTTGAAGTTTGGGATGGTTTAAATTTTTTGTTTTTGTTCTTTAGGCTGAGCTTAGACTCTTATACATATGTTGTTGAAGCATCTGTAATGGACTCAGGCAAATTTTTTGATATGGTGTATTTTTCAATTTTTAAACGGTTATGTGTATTTTAATAACTAGAGTTTGATTCTATCTGTTGAATATTTTATACTTCTTCTTTTGTTATTGCATGTAGTTTTAGAACATTTATTGGAGTTGGCATGGATGGAGTATACAAGTATGTTGTCAAGCGACATACAGGTTTCACGATGTGTTCGTCCTATTTATTTCTTTTTTTTAGTTTCGCTTTTGAGCATTCGTTTAGCTTGGGATTGTTTAAATTTTTTATTTTTGTTCTTTAGGCTGAGTTTGAATTCTTATACATACGTTGTTGGTGCATATGTAATGGACTCTTAGACAAAATTTTGGATAGGGATTTTTTTTTTTTTTTTTTAGGTTATGTGTATTTTTATTACTAGAGTTTAATTATATCTATAAATGTTTTTATACTTATTATTTTGTTATTGTATATAGGTTTGGTACTATTGCCGTTTTTTGCATGGATAAAGTATACAAATATGTTGGCACGCGAAATATGGATTGAGGATGTGTTGGTCCTATATATTTCCTTTATTTTAGTCTAGCTTATGAGCGTTCATTTGATCTATTATTTTTTATTTATGCTTGGTGTAATTGGTTTTAGTTTGAAATTTCTTATTGAATATATTTTTGACTTTTTCGGTATGCATTCTTGTGTGTTTTTGCAGAGAGATCTGGTGTTTCGTTATTAAGTCGACGATTTATCTAATAGTATTGATTTTTAGTGATACAAGATTTATTTAGTTTTATTCCAATAATTTTTTGAATAGGAGTTTTATTTTGATTTATTATGATAAAATAACGCCAAGTAACTTTATTAATCGTTGTTTGTAGGTAATAGTGTCGTTTCGCTTGAGCTAGTCTTATTTTCAATATTGATTTATCTGTTTACAATAAATTGATTCTTTTTTCTTGATGTAGTAGTAAATGATTCATTGGTTTTCTTTATAAGCAGTTGGCTATGTATTTTTTTGGCGGTTTGTAGGTTTTTTTCAAGTGGACTAAGTTTTTTTTAACTGGTTAAGGTGGTATTTTGCAATCATCATACTCGTTCCACTTTATTATTTTTTAAAATAAATTTTTAATGAATTATTATTTTTACAGTTTGCAGATGTTGCAGTTTGGGATTGTTTAAATTTTTTGTTTTGTTTCTATAGGATGAGCTTGGACTCTTATACATATGTTATTGGAGCTTCTGTAATGGACTCAGACAAAATTTTGGATAGGGAGTTCTTTTCAATTTTTAAACGATTATGTGTATTTTTATAACTAAAGTTTGATTCTATATGTTGAATATTTTATACTTATTTTGTTATTGCATGTAGTTTAGAACTGTTACCGGTTTTGGCATGAATGGAGTATAAAAATATGTTGGCAAGCGACCTACGGGTTTGAGGTTGTGTTAGGCCTAATTGTTTCATTTTTTTAAGTTTGTTTATTAGTTTTTGTTTAGTTTGGGATTTTTTAAATTTTTTGGTTTTGTTTTATAGGCTGAGTTTGGACTTTTATACATACGTTGTTGGAGTATCTATAATGGACTTGTAGACAAAATTTTGGATAGAGAGTTTTTCAATTTTTAAACGGTTATGTGTATTTTTATAACTAGAGTTTGATTATATCTATTGATATTTTTATACTTATTCTTTTGTTATTGTGTGTAGTTTTAGAACTATTGCTGGTTTTGGCATGGATTGAGTATACAAATATGTTGGCATGCAAAATGCGGGTCTGAGGATATGTTGGTTATATTAATTTCCTTTATTTTTGTCTCGTTTATGAGCGTTCGTTTGATCTATCATTTTCTATTTATGTTTGGAATAGTGGGTTTTATTTTGTAATTTCTTTTTGAATATATTTTTTAATTTTTCGGAATGCCATCTTGTGTGTTTTTGTAGAGAGATCTGATGTTTCGCTATTAAGTGGATGACGATTGATGTAATAATATTGTTTTTTAGTGATACAAGATTTATTAAGTTTATTCGAATAAATTTTTGAATAGAAGTTTGGTTTAGATTGTTTATGATAAAATAACGTCAAGTAATTCTATTAATCGTTGTTTGCAGGTAACGGTGTCGTTTCGCTTGTGCTATTCTTATTTTCAATATTGATATATAATATTGATTTATCAGTTTACAATAAATGGATTCTTTCTTCTTGATGTAGTAGTAAATGATTCATTGGTTTTCTTTATGGGCCGTTGACTATGTATTTTTTTGGTGATGTTTGTAGGTTTTCTAGTAGAATAAGTTTTTTTTTGCTGGCTAAGGTGGTATTTTGCAATCATCATACTCGTTCCACGTTATAATTTTTTTAAAGTAAATTTTTAATGAATTATTATTGTTACAATTTGCAGATGTTGAAGTTTGGGATTGTTTAAGGGCCTATTTAGATTTCAAATATATGGAGTTATAATTTATAAAATTAGATGTTTGGTTGTGGAATGAAATATGTGGATTCATCCTAAAAAACTATTTGATCGACGTGATTTTTGTGAATGTACAAATGTATAGGTTTTTTGAAATCTCTAGATTTCACCCCTTACCCATAAATCTACAGATTCACGTTTTTAGTGTAAAAAGGTGAATCTCTAGATTTCATGAATTTAGAGATTTTTACAACCAAATGGGTATAATTCTCAGATTCATGAATCTAGAGATTTGAAATCTCTGGATTCATGTAACCAAATAGGCCTTAAAATTTTTGTATTTGATCTTTAAGCTGAGCTTGGACTCTTATACATACGTTGTTGGAGCATCTGTAATGGACTCATAGACAAAATTTTGGATAGGGTGTTCTTTTCAATTTTTAAACAGTTATGTGTATTTTTATAACTAGAGTTTGATTCTATATTTTGAATATTTTATACTTCTTCTTTTGTTATTTCATGTAGTTTTAGAATTGTTACCGGATTTGGCATGGATGAAGTATACAAATATGTTGGCAAGCGACATACGGATTTGAGATTGTGTTGGTCCTAATTGTTTCATTTTTCTAGGTTTGCTTATGAACATTCGTTTAGTTTGGGATTGTTTAAATCTTTTGTTTTTGTTTTATAGGCTGAGCTTGGACTCTTATACATACGTTGTTGGAACATCTGTAATGGACTCAGACAAAATTTTTGATAGAGAGTTCTTTTCAATTTTTAAACGGTTATGTGTATTTTTATTACTAGAGTTTGGTTATATCTATAAATGTTTTTATACTAATTCTTTTGTTATTGTATGTATTTTTAGAACTATTGCAGTTTTTAGAATGGATGGAGTATACAAATATGTTGGCACACGAAATTCGGGTTTGTGGATGTGTTGGTCCTATTTATTTCCTTTATTTTACTCTCACTTATGAACGTTCGTTTGATCTATCATTTTCTATTTATGCTTGGTGTAGTGGGTTTTATTTTGGAATTTCTTATTGAATATATTTTTGACTTCTTCGGTATGGCATCTTGTGTGTTTTCGCAGGAAGATCTGATGTTTCGATATTAAGTAGATGACGATTGATGTAATTGTATTGTTTTTTAGTGATACATGATTTATTATGTTTTACTCGAATAAATTTTTGAATTATAGTTTTATTTTGATTGTTTATGATAAAATAATGCCAAGTAACTTTATTAATCGTTGTTTGCATGTAACAGTGTCGTTTCGCTTGTGCTAGTCTTATTCTCAATATTGATTTATAATATTGATTTATCAGTTTACAATAAATGTATTCTTTCTTGTTGATGTGGTAGTAAATGATTCATTGGTTTCTTTATGGGCCGTTAATTATGTATTTTTTTGGTGGTTTGTAGGTTTCTAGTGTAATAAGTTTTTTTTTGACGAGCTAAGGTGGTATTTTGCAATCATCATACTCGTTCCACTTTATAATTTTTTAAAATAAAATTTTAATGAATTATTATTTTTACAATTTGCAGATGTTGTAGTTTGGGATTGTTTAAATTTTTTGTTTTTCTTCTTTAGGCTGAGCTTGGCTCTTATACATACGTTGTTGAAGCATTTATAATGTACTCATAGACAAAATTTTGGATATGGTGATCTTTTCAAATTTTAAACGGTTATGTGTATTTTAATAACTAGAGTTTTATTCTATCTGTTGAATTATTTATACTTCTTGTTTTGTTATTGCATGTAGTTTTAGAACATTTACCGGCTTTGGCATTGATGGTGTATACAAATATGTTGGCAAGCGACCTACGGGTTTGAGGTGTGTTGGTCCTAATTGTTTCATTTTTCTAGGTTCACTTTTGAGCATTCGTTTAGTTTAGGATTGTTTAAATTTTTTATTTTTGTTTTATAGGCTGAGCTTGGACTCTTATACATACGTTGTTGGAGCATCTGTAATGGACTCAGACAAAATTTTGGATAGGGCGTTCTTTTAAATTTTAAACGGTTATTTGTATTTTTATAATTAGAGTTTGATTATATCTGTAGATGTTTTTATACTTATTTTTTTGTTATTGCATGTAGTTTTAGAACTATTGCCGGTTTTGGCATGGATGGAGTATACAAATATGTTGGCATGCGAAATACGGGTTTGAGGATGTGTTGGTTCTATTAATTTCCTTTATTTTAGTCTCGCTTATGAGCGTTCGTTTGATCTATCATTTTCTATTTATGCTTGGTATAGTGGGTTTTATTATGTAATTTCTTATTGAATATATTTTTTACTTCTTCAGAATGCTATCTTGTGTTTTTGTAGAGAGATTTGGTGTTTCGTTATTAAGTGGATGACGATTGATTTTATAGTAGTGTTTTTGAGTAATACAAGAATTATTAAGTTTTACTCCAATAAATTTTTGAATAGGAGTTTTATTTTGATGATAAAATAACGCTAAGTAACTCTATTAATCGTTGTTTGCAGGTAACAGTGTCGTTTCACTTGTGCTAGTCTTATTTTCAATATTGATTTATAATATTGATTTATCGGTTTACAATAAATGGATTCTTTCTTCTTGACGTAGTAGTAAATGATTCATTGGTTTTCTCTTATGGGCCGTTGACTATGAATTTTTTTTGTGGTTTGTAGGTTTTCTAGTGGAATAAGTTTTTTTGACAGACTAAGGTGGCATTTTGCAATAATCATACTCGTTCCAGTTTATAATTTTATAGAATTTTTAATGAATTATTATTTTTACAATTTGCAGATGTTGAAGTTTGGGATTGTTTAAATTTTTTGTTTTTGTTCTTTAAGCTGAGCATGGACTCTTACACATACGTTGTTGGAGCATTTGTAATGGATTCATAGACAAAATTTTATATAGGGAGTTCTTTTAAAATTTTAAATGGTTTTGTGTATTTTTATAACTAGAGTATAAATATATCTGTTGAATATTTTATACTTCTTCTTTTGTTATTGCATGTAGTTTTAGCACTGTTATCGGCTTTGGCATGGATGGAGTATACAAATATGTTGGCAAGCAACATACGGGTTTGAGGTTGTGTTGGGCCTAATTGTTTCCCTTTTTTAGGTTCGCTTATAAGCATTCATTTAGTTTGGAATTGTTTAAATTTTTTGTTTTTGTTCTATAGGCTGAGGTTGGACTCTTATATATACGTTGTTGGAGCATCTGTAATGGATTCATAGACAAAATTTTGGATTGGGAGTTCTTTTCAAATTTTTAACAGTTATGTGTATTTTTATAACTAGTGTTTGATTATATCTAATGATATTTTTATACCAATTCTTTTGTTATTGCATGTATTTTTAGAACTATTGCCGGGTTTTGCATGGAATGGAGTATACGAATATGTTGGCACGCGAAATACGGGTTTGAGGATGTATTGATCCTATTTAATTCTTTTATTTTAGTCTCGCTTATGAGCGTTTGTTTGATCTATCATTTTCTATTTATGCTTGGTGTAGTGGGTTTTAGTTTGGAATTTCTTATTGAATATATTTTTGACTTCTTCGGTATTGCCATCTTGTGTGTTTTTGCAGTCAGATTTGGTGTTTCGTTATTAAGTGGATGACGATTTATATAATAGTATTGTTTTTTAGTGATATAAGATTTATTAAGTTTTATTCTAATAAATTTTGGAATAGGAGTTTTATTTTGATTGTTTATGATAAAATAATGCCAAGTAACTCTATTAATCGTTTTTTGCAGGTAACAGTGCTGTTTGGCTTGTGCTAGTCTTATTTTTGATATTAATTTTTTGTTTATAATAAATGGATTTTTTCTTCTTGATGTAGTAGTAAATGATTTATTGGTTTTCTCTATGGGCCGTTGATTATGTATTTTTTTGGTGGTTTGTAGGTTTTCTAGTGGAATAAATACTTTTGACTGGTTAAGGTGGTATTTTGCAATCATCATAGTCGTTCCACTTTATAATTTTTTTAAATAAATTTTTAATAAATTATAATTTTTACAATTTGCAAATGTTGAAGTTTGAGATTATTTAAAATTTTTGTTTTTGTTCTTTAGGCTGAGCTTGGACTCTTATACATACGTTGTTGGAGCATTTGTGATAGCCTCATAGACAATTTTTGATATGGAGTTCTTTTTAATTTTTAAACGGTTATGTGTATATTTATAACTAGAGTTTGTTTCTATCTTTTGAATATTTTATATTTCTTATTTTGTTATTGTATATAGTTTTAGAACTGTTGCCGGCTTTGGCATGGATGGAGTATACAAATATGTTGGCAAGCGACATACAGGTTTGAGGTTGTGTTGGTCCTAATTGTTTCCTTTTTTTAGGTTCGCTTCTGAGCATTCGTTTAGTTTGGGATTGTTTAAATTTTTTGTTTTTGTTCTATAGGCTGAGCTTGGACTCTTATACATACGTTGTTGGGGTATCTGTAATGGACTCATAGACAAAATCTGTTTACGTTTTTATACTTATTCTTTTGTTATTGCATGTAGTTTTTGAACTATTGCCGGTTTTGGCGTGAATGGAGTATACAAATATGTTGGCAAGCGAAATACGGGTTTGAGGATGTGTTTGTCCTATTTATTTCATTTCTTTTAGTCTCGCTTATGAGTGTTCGTTTGATCTATCATTTCCTATTTATGTTTTGTGTAGTGGGTTTTAGTTTGTAATTTCTTATTGAATATATTTTTTATTTCGTCGGTATGTCATCTTATGTGTTTTTGCAGAGAGATTTGGTGTTTCGCTATTAAGTGGATGACGATGATATAATAGTATTGTTTTTTAGTGATTCAAGATTTATTAAGTTTTACTTTAATATATTTTTGAATAGGTGTTTTATTTTGATTGTTAATGATAAAATAGCGATAAGTAACTCTATTATTCGTTGTTTGCAGGTAATAGTGCTATTTGGCTTGTGCTAGTTTTATTTTCAATATTGGTTTATGGGTTTATAATAAATGGCTTTTTTCTTCTTGATGTGGTAGTAAATGATTTATTGGTTTTCTCTACGGGCCGTTCACCATGTATTTTCTTTTTGGCGGTTTGTAGGTTTTCTAGTGGAATAAATTTTTTTGACGGGTTAAGGTGGTATTTTGCAATCATCATACTCGTTTCACTTTATAATTTTTTAAAATAAATTTTTACTGAATTATTATTTTTATAATTTGCAAATGTTGAAGTTTGGGATTGTTTAAATCTTTTGTTTTTGTTCGTGAGGCTGAACTTGGATATGTTGTTGGAGTATCTGTAATGGACTCATAAACAAAATTTTGGATAGAGTTCTTTTCAATTTTTAAACGGTTATGTGTATTTTTATAACTAGCGTTTGATTATATTTGTTGAATATTTTATACTTCTTTTGTTATTGCATGTAGTTTTAGAATTGTTGCCGGATTTGGCATTGATGGAGTATACAAATATGTTGTCAAGCGACATTCAGGTTTGAGGATGTATTCGTCCTATTTGTTTCCTTTTTTTAGTTTCGCTGTTGAGCATTTGTTTAGTTTGGGATTGTTTAAAGTTTTTGTTTTTGTTCTTTAGGTTGAGTTTGGACTCTTATACATACGTTGTTGGTGCATTTGTAATGGATTCTTAGGCAAAATTTTGGATAGGGAGTTCTTTTCAATTTTTAAACGGTTATGTGTATTTTTATAACTAGAGTTTGATTCTATCTGTTGAATATTTTATACTTCTTCTTTTGTTATTGCATGTAGTTTTAGAACTGTTGCCGGCTCTGGCATGGATAGAGTATACAAATATGTTCGCAAGCGACATACGGGTTTGAGGATGTGTTGGTCCTATTTGTTTCATTTTGTTAGTTTCGCTTATGAGCGTTCGTTTGATCTATCATTTTCTATTTTTGCCTGGTGTAGTGGGTTTTCGTTTGAAATTTCTTATTAAATTTATTTTTGACTTATTCGGTATGCCATTTTGTGTGTTTTTTTACAAAGAGATTTGGAGGTTCGCTATTAAATTGATGACGATTGATGTAATAATATTGTTTTTAAGTGATACAAGATTTATTAAGTTTTACTCCAATAAATTTTTGAATAGGAGTCTTATTTTAATTGTTTGTTAACTCTTTTAATCGTTGTTTGCAGGTAACATTGTTATTTGGCCTGTGCTAGTCTTATTTTCAATATTGATTTATAATATTGATTTTTGGGTTTACGATAAGTGGATTCTTTCTACTTGATATAGTTGTAAATGATTCACAGGTATCTCTATGGGCCATTGTTTATGTATTTTTTTGGCAGTTTGTAGGTTTTCTAGTGGATTAAAATATTTTTGATGGGTTAAGACTGTTTTTTCCAATCATCATCATTCTCGTTTCTCTTTATAATTTTTTGAATTAAATTTTTAATGAATTATTACTTTTACAATTTCCAGATGTTGAAATTTGGGATTATTTTAAAAAATTTTTGTTTTTGTTCTTTAGGCTAAGTTTGGACTTTTATACATGCGTTGTTGGAGCATATGTAATGGACTCTAAGACAAAATTTTGGATACGGAGTTCTTTTCAATTTTTAAACGGTTATGTGTATTTTTATAACTAGAGTTTGATTCCATTTGTTGATGTCTTTATATTTATTCTTTTGTTATTGCAAGTAGTTTTAGAACTATTGCCGATTTTGCCATGGATGGAGTATACAAATATGTTAGCAAGCGAAATACCGGTTTGAGGATGTGTTGATCCTATTTATTTCCTTTCTTTTAGTCTCGATTATGAGCGTTCATTTGATTTATCATTTTCTATTTATACTTGGTGTAGTGGGTTTTAGTTTGGAATTTCTTATTGAATACATTTTTGACTTCTCCAGTATGACATCTTGTGTGTTTTTGCAGAGAGATTTGATGTTTCGCTATTAAGTGAATGACGATTGATTTTATAGTAGTGTTTTTGAGTAATACAAGATTTATTAAGTTTTACTCCAATAAATTTTTGAATAGGAGTTTTATTTTGATGATAAAATAACGCCAAGTAACTCTATTAATCATTGTTTGCAGGTAACTGTGTTGTTTGTCTTGTTCTAGTCTTATTTTCAATATTGATTTATGGGTTTGTAGTATATGGATTCTTTTTTCTTGATGTAGTAGTAAATGATTCATTGGTTTTTGCTATTATGTTGAAGGAATGATATGGTAGCATATGTTTTTTCCCCTCTCTAATTGCAGGAAATATGCACTGCTGGATGTTTCAGTGTAAGTGGCTTCAGTGTAAGTTGCAACAGCAGTTGGAAATCCTAATCCCTTGGATATGAAACAAAATTGTTTATCGAAGCATATATTTTTCCCCTGCTGGAAACATTCACTGCTGGATACGGAGTAAACAAGTTTAAATTAGGTTTCTAGTTGAGCATTTTCTACCTTCATTGCTTGCAAAGTCAAAACTGAAGCAATAAGGATGAGTGGAGCAAAACTGTGCAGTCTCTTGAGTGAGCTGGGCTACGAAGGGAATGAGGTTTTAGACCCTGATAGCTTTGAATGGCCTTTCCAGCAAGGTTTAAAGTATCCACGATACCATACGATACTAGCCGATACGTATCCATATTTGACTCAACCGATATGATACATATCGATACGTCTCTCCATTGAATTACACTAAAATACATTAGTCAGAGCGATAGAATACTCGATACAGGACGATACGTCTCTTAAAATCACCTTACTGATACGCTACGCGATACTGATACTTTAAACCTTGCTTTCCAGTATGAGGAGGCACAGCCTATCCTTGAATGGATATGCTCTAGCCTCCGTCCCACCAATGTTCTTTCTGCTGCCGAGGTCACTCAGTGTGATCAGTTTCAACAAGAGGGAAAGCTATTGGAGGGGGAGGACTTGGACTCTGCTTTTGATAGCATTTCTGCCTTCTCAAGTAGGAGGGATGACCAAGAGGCAGTTTTTGGTGCTGAAGAAGGATTGAAAGATATCAGGGATGCTACTTTGGCATCCAAAACTGAGGCTCTTGAATTGCAGAAGCAGTTGAAGCATCTACAGCATCAATATGATTTGCTGACGAGTCAACCTTCATCCTTGATCCAAGGAAGAAGATCAAGGGTCACAGCAACATCCACGGTCAATGGACAGCTAACTGTAATTGATGATGGGCTTTCAGCGAGAAATTTAGAGATGAATGGAGTGCTTGGAATGATTGCTTCTACCGCACAGGAGTTCTCTCACTATCATTCAGGGGATGAAGATGGTGTGTACTTAGCTTATTCAGATCTCTGTTCATTCTTGTTGGAGGATTCAGCTTGTTCAAAGGAGCTAGACCAGTGGTTTGTGAAGCAGTTTGAAGTCAGTCCTTTCCAATTATTGGCCGAGGATGGCAAGGTGAGATCTTCATGGTTGAGTCTTGATGACTCTCCAGATTCTGTAATGCAGGATCCAGAGGTATCTTGTCATCAAAATGGAGCAGAGTTGCGAAGGCTTCGTTCTGTATTTGGAACGAGTGAGAGACAGTGGGTGGAAGCCCAAGTTGAGAATGCTAAACAGCAAGCTATTCTTGCAGCTATTAAATCTCAAGTAGCATTGGATGAAGCTCACATCCATCTTGATCTTCATTCTCTCAGGAGAAAGCATTCTGATTTGACTGGAGAACTTTCAAACCTACACCAGAAAGTTAAGTTATTGTCTGAGAGTATTCCAGATCTTTGTTGGGAGCTTGCTCAACTCCAGGATACATATATATTGCAAGGTGACTATGATTTAAGGGTGTTGCGCCAAGAACTTTATATTGGTCGGCAGAAGGTGTTCATATATCATTTAGTTAATCAGCTTGCTAGGCATCAGTTTCTAAAAATAGCTTTGCCAATTGGAACAGAAAACCATGCTTGGCGCGTACTCATTGCTGAAAGTTATTGAATCAGAATTGTTACCTGTCAGCCACCAATAGTCGAATCAGTCGTTGCCGGTCACTGATTCAAGCTGCATCTGAAGAACATGAACGAGGAGCAGTTGATGACCGGGATACTTTTTTGCATGGTGTAAGAGACCTTTTAAGTGTTCATTCAAATGCTCAAGTTGGGTTATCAACATATGTGTCGGCACCTGGTATTGTTCAGCAAGTATCCAGTCTTCAATCAGATTTGATGACCCTCCAGTCTGAACTGGAAAGTTCCCTCCCGGAGGATAGAAATAAATGTATCAGTGAGCTGTGCACTTTTATTCGGAGTTTACAGGAGTTGCTTTTTTCATCCTCTACAACTGCACAACCAATTTTGACACCTTGGCCGCTAACGAGAGAACTGGTAGAAATGGAAAATGTCAATGCGCAACTATCCGCAGCCATTGAAGAAGTTACACGAGCACATAGTGATAAGGCTGAGATAGTAAAACATCATCCTCATGAGGTGGGGCGGGAGAGGCAGGTTTTTGTTGACTTTTTCTGCAACCCAGAACATCTCAGGAAACAAGTCAGGGAGCTGACTTCTAGGGTTAAGGCTTTTCAAGTTTAGAAATCCTTGGTTGAATTGTTGAAACTGGGCTTATGCTTTTATTATGACCCCATGAGGCTATTGTGGAAACTGTAGTATCTACCTCTACCCATATCACGTCAATTTCTGTTGATTGTAATCTGATTCTCTTGTATTGAACTTCATTTATTGGCAGCTTTTCAAGATTCTCTTCACAGTAGACTTTGCTAAATTTGGACAGGGTCTTTGTGCAATTGTGGGTCATTTTGATGACAGGAACTACCTACGGGAGCTGCAGGTGAAGGACAAGTTGTACTGTTGACTTCAGTGTCATTGGTGTACGGAAGTTAAGATTATAAATAGTTCCGAGCATGGAAGGAAATTCGCCAGTTTCGCCCCCTGGCGAAACGAAACATGGGGGCGAAACGAACTTTACCGATTTCTCGCCGAAATGGCCATTTTACCGCCGGACTGGCGATTTTTCGAGCTATTTCCGACGACAACACGTGGCACCACCACCGTCACAACACCACCGTCCATGGAACTTGCAGAGTTTCAGGCGAGGGAGTAGGGAGATGAACAGTGCATTTACATTTGAGCCATTGCATTTGAGCCACGTGTGTGGCTCATGTAAACCCATGAAATTATTAAAAGAAGAAAAAACAATGACTTAACGTCGGTTCATCCCTTACATGACTTGACTAAAATGGAGTCATGATTTGACTCATTTCTATTAAGTATTATATTTTTAGTTTTTTTAAAACTTCATGACAGCTGATAGCCTGACACAAAGTCACAAACGTTTGAAAAAATAATGTTTGAAAATCAAAAAATGATTATATTATATATATATTTTAAAACCTTGCCTTTTCATTTGATTATATTATATGTATTTTAAACTGCATGAAGCGAATTGCGGTTTTGAATTCTCGGCGAGATCTCGCCGAGATTTCGTCGGTTCGCCAGGTAGCGAACCGGCGACTTCCGGCGAAATGTCGTTCCATGGTTCCGAGTTTGAAAATAAGATTTTATGTACCAATTTTTATTTTTTATTTTTATTGGTGTACTCTTTACCAGGCTTGTTTCTGGAAAGTGATATTATAGGTCCATGTTTATATGGAGATAATTTTAGTAGCTTGCTCTTTCCATGTTTTTTGGGATGACGATAAAACGAACTTCGTTTCATTGAGGGTTTTAAGTGCAGTCATGGCTGTTCTGGTTACGTATTATAGAGTAGATATGCTCAATATGACCATGGGGCGGGAGTTGGGAAATACAAAGATGGGGTGTTACATCCGTTAACTGTATACATACTGGAATTAGATAAAAATGCCAGTGGGCATTCTGGGGATTAAACTGATTCATGGGATTGGGAGTCCTTACCTTCAGCTCTTGACTTTATATGACGAGATTCTGGAGTGCAGATGTCACATTTTCCATGTGGGGGAGGTAGTGTACTTAAAGTTCCGTGTTCCAATAAAGTATAGTGTTGTTTTGCTTGCTGTAGTCCTTCCACTATGCCACATCCAAAATGGCCTCCATCTTTGAATCAAAGTGCAGGAGTCCACCTTGCTACATACAAAAGAACCTTCATCGACCAAAAACAGTGCCCTACCTCCAGCGGTCTAAACCTGGTAGCTGAGTTAGAAATATTATTCCAAACTGATTCATGGGATTACGGGTTCTTACCCTTAGCTCCCGACTTTATCTTAGGGGGCTTTGGAGTGCGGATTTTCACATTTTGCATGTGGGGGGAGGGAGTGTAACTTAAGTGTAGTGATCCAATAAAGTATAGTGTGATTAATTTCTTCAGGGTTGATTTTTACGCCATTGAAAATGTACTGGTTGCGGGAATTCCAGATGTAATAAAAAGTAACTATTAGGACTGAGTGTTATGGGTGATCTGGAGCGAACCGTTGGACAGGGACAGGTCCGCTCAGAACGGACCATGGGCTCCAGAATCCATGTGAATGAGACTTGCCAGCCAGGCAAGGGCGCTTCTCAGACGATGTCAAGGAGAGCAGGTGTAGCAGAGCTCGATGACAAGCACTGCCGCCCACCAGCTTTCTAGCTAGCCCAGCGACAAATAGGGGATTCAGAGTATCCCTTCTCAGACGTCGTCCATCAATATTAATTTCAGCAATAAATGTCAAAGGCCCCATTTAATGATTAGGACAACATTGAAGCTTCTGATTCGCCTTGAAGCTGTCTCGAGTACCGCAAGACCTCTTTTTGTCCTCTCCGCCAAAGAACAGCGTCACATCAGTGTGATGCTTGAGTTGACCCTTTAATTCACAAGGGGAATCAACAGCTATCCAGAAGGCTGCTCAGGGAGCAACGTCATTCATGCTTAGAAGCCACTCCATCGTCGAATCCTTCCTCAATGAATTAACCCGCCATTGCAGACGAAAGAGGGTCTCAGGTTCGTTATAAATAACGACAAGTCACCTAGGTAGAAACGTACGCTCTCTAGCCATTATTCTCCTTCTTAACTCCACCAAGAACATTCCCTTCATTAATCTCCTACATTGTCTTAGAGCATTTATTCTTTAGAGAGTAATTCTCAGTGTCTTCCTTAATGACTGACTTAATCATTGGAGGTGGCTTCCCGTCCTCAGAGGCGGCCCACTCTCACTTCTGTTTTGATCTCAGGAGAACCAGGAGAATCGGATTCTAGGAGGACTTGAACCAGACGAGGAAGTTGATCCTCCCACAACATTTGGCGCCGTTTGTGAGAAGCTGCTGACAAAAAGCGTAGTAGCTTTCCTTAAAGCTCAAAAAAATATAACGTCTCACGAAGATGACTGGAGAGGAATCGTCGGACTGAACATCCAAATCTCAAGACCCTCATCGCTCGAAAAAGAAGGGACCCGGTCGGAAGGCTATGGCTGGGACTTCGACAGAAGTGCAGCTCATGGTGGGATGTGAACAGCAGGAGATCGCCCTTGATCCTCTTGTTGATCTTCCCCCACCGGGGTTCGCCCCAGCTCCAACCTCTAATCCCGAGGTACCTCTTAACATGCAGCAAGTGATGTTCGAGATGCTCAGCTTCTTGCATTCCATGGCAACACACGGATGACATTTTAGGCCTTCTCCTCCTGAAACTGGTAACCCTACCCTTGTTAGTGCTGCTTACAAAGCTTTGAGAGATGACGGCAGCACACGCCGTCCTCGACCAGAAAGGGAAGGTGAAAGTAACCAGAAGGAGGTAACGGGTTTGTCTTCGACATGCTCGGAGCTCTCAACGACACGTTCTCCTATCCAAGAGTTATCACAAAACGTCCTCAGGTTCTGAATAAAAAGAAGGCACCAAAGGAGCACGTGGTGGAGTTAAAGGGACCCCGCGGGGATGATCTGGCCTCCGGAACATCCACATTTGTTCGTGATGAAAGTCTCTATCAGTAGGTCCAGGACTTGAACAAACGTCTTTTTCGGCTGGACAAAAAGGTCCCTGACGAGGTTCAACTTGTACTAAGTCAGGATCCTTCGTCCTGGAAATAATGGAGGCTCCCCTCCTGATAAGGTTCCGTACACCAACTTTTACTTCATACAATGGGACTACGGACCCTATGGCACATATAAGTCATTTTACATCTATCATGATTATGTGTGGAGGTGGGGACTCCATAAAATACAAATGTTTTCCTGCGTCGCTTACGGGTCCTGCCACAACATGGTTTTCCAGGTTACCTAGACACTCCATACACAACTTCTCAAGGTTGGGGTACACCTTTGCAGTAAGGTTCAAGAGTGGTATCAAGAAGGATAAAACTGAGGACAACTTGTTTTCCCTCAAACAAGGGCGACATGAGTCCATTAGAGATTTCATTTTCCGTTTCAATAGCATCTTGATCATAATCAAAGATCTTGACGATAAGGTGGCATTCACCGCTTTTAAAAGAGCAGTCACTAGCGAGAAATTGATCACGTCCATTGTTGAGAAGAAGCCGAAAACCTTAGCGGAGCTTCTCGACCTAGGATATGAAATGGCAACGGTGGAGGAGGTTCTGGAAGCTAATCGAAGCCACTATGAGGACCAGGAGGGCCCACTTGCCTGAAAACCCCAGAATCCAGCACCAAATCTCGCTTTGCGAAAAGGGAGCCTAGGGCCAAGCAGGAATGGCGTGGTAAGAAAGTAGTGGATGAAGATGAAGAAGCTTTTACTCCCCTCAACAAATCACGATCCGCGGTCCTGATGCAGATCCGTGACTCAGGGGACTCTAGGCTATTGAAAACTCCAGGGAAAATGCAAGTGCCCCCACAATATAGGGTAGACATGGGAAAATATTGTCAGTACCATAAAGATAGAGGACATCATACCAATGATTGTCGTATGTTGAAAATTAAGATCGAAAAGCTGATCACCAGAGGGCATCTGGACCAACATGTGAAGGGTTCCCATCGCCGAGAAGCCTCACCGAGAAGGCGTAGCAGAACACCACCTTCCGATGGAGAGGGTCTCGGGGAAAGGCTCCTATGGCCCCAAGGTATGAGGATCTTCCTCCAATAAATACCAAATTCGGAAGGCCCAATCCTGGGTTAGTCAGCTAGATGAGGCAAAGGACTCGTGTAGTAAGCGCTGTCAATGCTATAGCCATAACACGTTTTGTCCAGAGTGAGCCGATCATCTTCGCCGAAAAGGAGCTTGTCGATGTATGTACCCCACATGAGGATGCTATTGTCATCAAGGTCAGGTTGGCAAATCATAATAATAGTTTCTGGATTGCAAGTTAGAGGGACTTCTGCATAATTACAGGTAAGGACATACAATCCTATTCTTATGTAATGACTTGAACATGCTAGTCCAATGTCTGTTATCACTGTTCTTTCTTTTCATATACTGCTATAACCTTGTTTAGCATGCTGACCTTATGATATGCTTGCTGTTTGTACTGTCTTTACTTATACTTTGTTGATCATGAATATGTTTTATTGATGATGGTTGATTTGTGGTTTTGATGGAAGGGGTATTCCATTTGGATATCCTAGCTTGGGATATCAGAGGGTTGTGGTATGGGACACATGCTTGCTGATGTCTCTAGCTCTGTTTTAACTACTGGATGGCATACCTAGGTAGAGTCTAGAGTTGCATGGCTAGGTATCCCACATGCTACTACCCTTTCGGTAGGGGAATTGAAGCCGGATGACCAGTGATAACAGTGATGTGACGATGGTCCACTGTTGGTCATATAAATGCTAGGGTTGCATGTGTTAGGGTTGGGCTCATGGTCATATAAATGCTAGGGTTATGGAATGGAGTCCAATAGTGGTAACCAGTCCGTGAGGGTTCTCATTCCTAGGTTGCGAAGGATATTGAACCGAGTTGGTTGGTGCCATAGGGGATGTATCTGGACTTCATGTAGTATGTTACCTTTATGACTTGCATTGGATTAGAAACCCCGACATGCGCCAGTATTCATGCCAATGTTCGTGGTGAGAGAGTGTTAACTTAACCCCAGCCATGGTTTGAGAGCCAGGTGTGGACTTTCCATTTTACTCAGGATCCCTATAGAGGTAACCAGAGGTCAAGGGCACGCTCCACGGAAGGAAGTTACCGAGGAGGACCTCTTCATATCACCTTAGGCAGAGTTCCTATATGAGCACTACTTCTACGACATACCGATCGAGTACGGGCGGTTGGTAGTCTTGGACGAGCTAGAGACCTTTCGCATCTGGGAGAGATTAGAGGCGATGGGCTGGCTACCTTTGTACACCATGCCATTTTTGGTCCATCCAGAGCTCGTCAGGTACTTCTACAGTAACTTGACCTACCGATTCGAGGATGACCCCCGAGATGGTCCTCGGGTTGTCATCTACTCCGTAGTCAGAGGCGTCGAGATCACATTCACCATCAATGAGTTGGCTACGATCTTGGGGGTGCCGTTAGTACCGGATTTCCGTTGGTGGATTCCCCCTCGCACGGACATCTTAGAGGCTCTTCTTCCACACGAGACACATGAGGTATACATGACTCTGTGGGATGATGAGGACTGCTATATGCCCAGGAGCGACACTTCTATGCAGCCATCTGCTCGAGTTATCGCTCACTTCGTCGAGTGAAACATCCTTCCGAAGGCAGGGCATCACAGCAGGGTGATGATTATGAAGGCATTAGTCATCTACAACATTTACACTGGGGTGCAGATAGACTTGGCTCACATCATGCAGCATGTCATGATAGACCGAGTTGAGTTCCCCGGGGTCAGGAACTTAGCTTTTGGTCGAGTCCTGACACGCATCCAGTACTTCCAGGTGGACTTAGAGGACACAATGATGATTCCTGATATAGAGATAGGTGAGGACCTCTGTGCATGGTCGATCAGGAAGATGGGGCTTCGTGATGCAGTTAGATCAGATGATGCCTCAGAGGATGGGGATGAAGATGAGGATGATGACGAAAAGGATGACGATGGAGATGAGCATGGAGACGATGATGGTCACGGTGACGTTCCAGCTCAGGATGTTGATCAAGGGCATGAGGAGATTCCTACTCCAAGATTCTTTGAGGTTGGGGGTTCATCTCACCGGACTTCTGAGACTCCAGGGTGCGGCTTCTCATCAGTCTTCGATTCATTCCATACTCGAGAGGATCGTGGCTCGACAGGAGGCTTTAGAGGCTGGACAGGGGAGGATAGAGTCATAAATGCGCACTCTAGGTGAGAGGTTTGCATGACTCAAGGATGAGTTCAGATCGAGGAGAGATCAGACAGATCGTCGGAGCAGATCACCTAGATAGAAAGCACTAGGAATTTCCTTTTTATGCTCTTCAGATGTACTTTCTTTCAGACTTGTAAAAATTTCTTATGTGATTAATGAGATTCGGTTGTTTTGCTTATATTATTGTGTCTTATACATAATCAGTTAAGTTTCATTTATTTAGTTACTAATCCCGATTATCTATTATTCATCTCTAAGAGTACTTGAGTTACCTTTTGATTTGTAACTCGGAATGTTCCATCATCGCTTCTGTGGTTAGGGTCTTACTGAACTGTGGGCTCTGATACCACTCTGTCACATCCACCCAGCCGGTACCCTATCTGGCATACCCGGGATGTGATCCACAGCCCAAAAGATCCCTAGTCCAGGGATCACACCACCCACATCGGCGATAACATAATCATGAACAATCAATATCAAGCTAAGCAATTTATAATAATAAAATTCGGGAATGAGATACCAAAGATAATCAGAGTGCTGAAATAAATATCTTATTAGATAAAAGAAAAAGGGCAGTAGGCGGAATCCACTCCTTGGATCAAGCGGAAAGTGTGGTCAAATCTAGTTAATTACAAATCCCAAGTTATGAAGATAAATCAAAAGTTATTACAATTCCTCCAAGTTTAACAGGCACAAAAGAAAGGGGTTGGGCATCTACTCATAAGTCTCCTTTATAACATAAGTTCTCTTCAAAAGTGAAGACCATAGAAATCCAACATGGCTGCTCCCAAACTATCCAAGGGCTAACCTTGATACGCCGAAGGATCTTCTTCGGTACCGTCACCGAAGTCTTCATTGTAGCTAGCCTCCGGATAGTAGTATGGGGTATCCGGGTCCGCCTCGGGGAACATACCATCTGAATAATCACTTGTAGAGTAGTCTAACATAACATTGCAACAGAGAAGGAATGAGTTCAAAAGAACCCAGCAAGGTAGTTATTCCACAACACATAATCCACATGATAACAATAATAAAATAATGCAGATGATATGAGACATATGATGTAATATGATTCTAACTCTAAGTATGCTGGTCATCTATGGTAGACATGCTTTAAGTCGTAGCACCATACTTCTTTAGGTAGTCTCAGTCACTCATCACCGGGGGGAATTGGGTCTGCATCCCTCTCAGACAAATCCATGGTTGGGGGTTTCGGTCACCACTCTCTCACATCACCATTTGGTCTAAGTATTGGCGCATGTCAAGGTAAAGCCTAGCCCAATGCAAGTCATCTACTTAGTCATATCATGTCAGTTCCAGATACGTCCATTCCTCCCCCTATCCTTCACAGTAGAGTCACGAATATTACTCACCGGACTCATCAACCCTATTGGTCATCTACAAATAGTAGACGGGAAGCTCTCACGTCCCCTCACGGATCATTTCACCGGTCTTGAGTGCCCGTGAGCCCAAGTCTAGCCATTTGCAACCCTACCAATAAATGGCCCCTTTCGGGTATCCGCAATGCAATTTATGTCCTCTCACGGAATGGTTATTGGTCTTGAGCGCCCACAAATCCACACTACTGTTCGATCTCAATGCCCTTCCGATTCGGGTCTGATATGATAGGGACATCCTAGCCAAACACCACTAGACAAGTCCTATGTATGTCATCCAATAACCCGGGAAAGCGTCGATGGACATCTTCGGAGAACATCCCATACTATTTCCTCCGATGTCCAAGGACAGAAGCACCAGTAGGGTACTCCTCAATCCCAAGTTATACTTAAGCAATCACATGCCCAAGTCCATCATATCAATACACAAGATACAACATCATAGTAAACATTTTATTCATAACATTGACATAATTCATCATATATTGAAATTGATAGACATAATAAGGCATTGTAATAAAACTAATGTAAACACAATGCTACTGTTATAAGACATATGTAGTAAGTCTAAAATGATAAGAACATGAGATAGAGACTATGTTCACTAGGTTAGGAATATCAAGTCAAAATCACACATCCTAAGTAGTTGTAGCGATAACCATCCTTACCTTGAGTTGGAGAAGAAGATGGTCCAAGATCACAAGCAAGTGGCCCAATTAGTCTTAAAACCCTAAACAAACATATATAAAGGATTAGAGAAGAAATCAGAACAATCGGAGATTGAACGAATCAAAACTAGGCAAAAGTTGCTGACAACAACTCTATTGGTCGATACTTTGGGGTCGATGGTATCGACCAATAGTATCGACCCAAAGAGTCTTGAACAGCAAGTTGGATTTTTGGGTTTTGGCTCAAAATTGGTCTTTCGGGTCTCGGATCGATACGAAACTTGAGGAGCAGCCTAAACACACTATAGAGACCCTAATTATCAAAGAATTAACATCATCCAATGGTCAAATTAGAAATCCCCAAATTGGCATATCAAGTTCAAGAGTTGTTAATCATGGCATTGGTTATTTCTTAATGCAAGTTGGGGGAAAACATAGTTGATTAGGTAGGGAATAACTTAGGAGCGATATTGAAATCATATGTAATGTATAGATTAGGTTAATCATAGGCTTCATCTCAGTTTTGGTAAATAAAGTAAGTTGGTAAGCAACAAATCATGGAAATGCATAGTTAATGAGTAAGAGGTAAGTAAATCATAGCAAGATTGGGGAAAACATCAATGTATGAGGAATAGAAGACTCATGGCAAGGTGTTTGCAAGGTTGCAGCACCTTGGCCATGGTCCCAATAGTAAAAATGAGAGTAAAGATGAGTGAGAAAGAGACTAGGAGAGAGAGTCTTACCTTGAGAGTAGAGCAAGAGAGTGGAAGTGGGTAGTGTTGTGACTAAAGCATCCACCACCGGTTTATATTGGTTTAGTCAGTCTGACCTGGTTCGAACAATGAGACGGAGTAATTCTTGGATCCAACCGAAGGAATAAAGGAGGGATGATTAGCGTCACCCAAAAAGAAGCAATGATCTAACGGTTGTGATTGAAAAGGCATTACTAGCGAGAAAATTCATATAAAAGCAAAAGGGTTATTCCAGAAAGGTAAGTCTCTCTCAAAGCACAGACACTAGATCAGAATTTGTCTTCACTCCATTAAAATAGCTTTGAAGCTCCTTTGGAGCTCGGAAGAACTTTCTTCACAAAGTCTGACTAGACCGTCGGAGACGCGATGCCGATCAAGACGATCGGCTCCGTCTCTAACCAGTGTTTTCTCACTTTTTCAGTGATCGAGAGACTGACAGAAGAATCAAATTGGCCGATCGATCCAGGTCTGAGGAGTTCGGTGCGAAGGAGACGGTTCAAAGCCTTCGGCAGAATTAGCACCAACATTTTGGCGCCGTCTGTGGGAAGAACAGTAACTGAAGCAGGTCCAGAACAGAAGCTATGGCTCAATCACCTGAGCGGGAGGAAGAATTACCAACCGAAATGGTAGAGACAAGTCAAAGAGAACCGAGGAGAGCAAATCTAAGGAGGAGAATGAGAGAAGTGGTTCCGATACCACAAATTCCAATGATGCAGACTCGACAGAGGCAGAGAATGGTGGAGGATCATTCACCTCGTCCCACTGATCAGTTCGAAAGGCAAGAGAAGCAATTGGCGGATACATTGGCGGCATCTCGTCCAGAACTAGATCCAAGTCTGATTACTGAACGATTTGAGAGCATGCAGCATCAAATCCTGGAGACACAAAATCTGATGAGGACATTCATCAAGCAGATTGGAATTCATCTGGAGGGAAGAGTCCCAGCTTCGCCAGCTAGAAGATCTCGAACTTTTTCCCGAGCCGATGCAATTTCTGTCCCGAGTCAAATTCAAAGGTTAGGAGACGACCAAAGGAGATCAATTCTGAAGGAAGGATCAGGAGAGAGTGCGGATCCAAACTATATTCCACTGGAGACAGAAGATCGAGGATCGTCCAAGGATGATCAATTAAGTCACATTTGGAGCAAAAAGAGTAGAAACGTTGGAGATCGGAAAGATAAGAAAGAAATAGGAAGGTCAGGAAATAGCAGATCTGAAGTTCATGGATCGGAAATCAGTAAAAGATTTCGTATCCTAGATGATCAGATTCAGCGATTGGCGAACAAAGACTCTGGAGAAAAAGTGGAGGAAGTGATGAATCAAAATCCATTTGCTAAGGAGATTATGTCAGCACCACTGCCGCGCAATTTTAAACTCCCGGTATTCATGATGTATGATGGAAGCACAGATTCGATGGAGCATCTGGCTCAGTTCAATTCTGTGATGATGTTAGCAGGTAATTCCGACATTTTAAATTGTCGATCCTTTCCATCTTCATTGAAAGGTTCTGCAACAACTTGGTTCTTCAGTTTATTACCAGATTCTATTAAAGATTTCAAAGATTTGACGAAGATATTCCTGTCGAGGTTCCAAAGTAGTATGAAGAGTAGCAAAACTGTTGATAATTTGGCTGCAATTCGTCAAAAATCAGGAGAATCAGTTCGAAGTTACATGAAGAGATTCAATCAAGAATCGATTCAGATTAAAAATTTGAATGAGGCAGTAGCATATGATGCTATGTTCAGAGGTCTGACGGATGATCATTTATTGGAATTCCTGATCATGAACAAGCCGGCAAATATTGCGGAGCTGACGACTCGTTGTAATCAGTATGCTAATATGAAAGACATCCTTCAGGCGAGAAAAGAAACTGATGGCGGTGGAAGCAAAAGGAAGGAAGATGGAGTCATGAGATCTGATCAGAGGGATCGTAGAAGTAATAGAAATTTTCCGAGAAATGGTCCTGATCGCCAATTCAGAAGGGATATTCCGAGACCATTCCAGGAAAATTAAACTCCTCTCAATACTAGAAGATCAGAAATTCTGATGTGAATTCAACATCAAGGAATTATGAAATGGCCATTACCAATGATAGCAAAAGCAGATGAAAGAAATCCAAATAGATTTTGCAGATATCACAGGGATCATGGTCATGATACTAATGATTGTAGAATTCTAAAAAATGAGATTGAACGATTAATCAGTCAGGGAAGACTGGATAACTTTGTCCAAAGAAGAAATGGAGGTAACCGGAGAAATGTTCCTAATTAGCTAAGGAGATGGAATAACTAACCCCTAGCAAGGGAAGACCAACCGAAGGGAGATTTTCAATATAATTCTCCAGGCGAAAATACCAAACACCAGGAAAACCAGCAAGTTCAACAGAAGCAGTCTCCTGTTATGACCATCTTGGGAAGTTTAGATTTGAATTCAATTTCAAAGTCTAAGGCACATGCCAGGTATGTAAGTGCTGTCGAATCTCATATTATTCCTAGAAGGATCAAAATGATGAAGGAGATAGTCTTCACGGAAGAGGAGATGGAAGGAATTCAGGAACCACATGATGACGACATTGTGGTAGTGATTGAGGTGGCAAACAGGGATATTAACATGGTTCTAATCGATACGGGATCTTCTGTAGACATAATGTCTTATGAAACTTTTCAACGATTGAAACTAGATACAGTCAAGATAAAGCCTTGCGGCACGAGACTATTCGGATTTTCTGGAGAATCTACCTCGGTAGAAGGAACCATGGAGTTAACAATAACACTTGGAACACATCCATAAACAGTAACTACGGTCACCAAATTTTTGTTGATAAAGAGTTTGTCGGCATACAATATAATTTTGGGGAGACCAACGTTGAATGCTATTGGAACTGTAGTTTCAACAAGACATTTAAAGGTGAAATTCCCAACTGAAGGAGGCATTGGAGAGTGCAAATCTGATCAGAAAACTTCAAGGCAAAGTTATACAACTTTTTTAAAAGATTCAAAGGCACAAGGTAAAGCTCTTGCTCTCACTATGGAAGTCATGGACAACAGGGATGAAGAAAAAATTCAAATAGGTGAACCAGTTGAAAAGCTGGAGAAAATTTGTTTTGGCCTTGAAAATCCATATAAAGGAACCATGATTGGAGCTGATCAGAACAATCAAGACAAGGATCGGTAAAAAGAATTTCTTTAGCAAAACGCAGATGTTTTTGCTTGGTCAGCACAGGATATGCTAGGTTTAAGCAGAGAGGTGGCAGAACATTGTCTCTGGATAGATTCTTCTATCAAACCAGTAAAACAAAGGCAGAGGAATTTCTCATCAGAAAAGCATGATGCGATTAAAATTGAAGTGCAAAAGCTTCGGGAATCTCAGTTTATTGAGCAAATTGAATGTCCGAAATGGCTAGCAAACGTGGTAATGGTGAAGAAGCATAATGGAAAGTGGCGAATGTGTGTAGACTATACTGATTTGAACAAGGCATGTCCTAAGGATTGCTATCCTCTGCCGCGGATTGATCAGTTAATTGATGACACATCAGGTCAGTAGATGTTGAGTTTTATGGATGCTTATTCTGGTTATAATCAAATTCTTATGAAAAAAGAGGATCAACCCCACACAGCATTCATGACGAACTGAGAAAGCTATTGTTATAAGGTTATGCCTTTCGGGTTAAAAAATACTGGTGCAACATACCAAAGGGCAATGAATAAGCTGTTTGCTGATCAGATTGGAAGAAATATGGAGGTTTATGTAGATGATCTTCTTGTAAAAAGTCAATTCAAATATGATCATCTTGCTGATCTAGGGGAGTGTTTTGATGTACTAAGGAGAAATGGAATGAGACTCAATCCTGAGAAGTGCGCGTTTGGGGTTTCATCTGGTAAATTTCTTGGTTACATGGTCACGCAAAGGGGTATTGAGGCGAATCCAAAAAAAATCAGGGCTGTCTTGAACATGATGGCGCCCAGTAGTATGAAGGAGAACCAAAGTCTAACAGGGAGATTAGCGGTATTAAGTAGGTTTATATCAAGATCAGGAGATAAATGTGCACCATTCTTCAAGGCGTTGAAAAATCTAAATGCACTCAATGAATTCAACTGGACAGAGGATTGTCAAAAGTCATTTGAAGAATTAAAGAGGAGACTGACCAGTCCACCAGTTCTATCTCAACCAAAGCCAAGAGAGATCTTGCAGATATATTTATCTTCTTCGAAGGCAGCAGTAAGCACAATGTTAATTCGGGAAGAAGGTACTGTCCAAAATAGAATCTAGATTGTTAGATGCAGAATCTAGATATCCGGAATTTGAAAAACAGGCTTTAGCTTTGATAATGGCAGCTAGGAAGCTCAGACCTTATTTTCAGGCTCATCCAATTATTGTTCTTACTAACTGGCCTTTAAAGAAAATATTGCATAAGCCTGATCTGGCGGGGAGAATGGTATCATGGGCAGTAGAATTAACAGAACATGATATAGATTACAAACCCAGAACTGCGATGAAAGCACAGGTGTTGGCTGATTTTATTGCTGAAAGTATTTTGCTACCGGAGGAGGAAAAAGATTCCAGTGAGATGTTTTCTGGTTGGACTTTGCATGTTGATGGGTCAAGTCATTCTCAGGGATCTGGAGTAGGGGTGATTTTACAAAGTCCGTTCGGATTTGTAATTCAGAATGCACTTCGATTTAATTTTTATGCTTCAAACAATCAAGCGGAATATGAAGCTCTTATTGCAGGTTTGCGATTGGCCAAATCTCTCTGTGTACAAAACATTGAAGTAAAAAGTGATTCTGAGCTAGTGGTTAGCCAAGTTACAGGAGCGTATGATGCGAAGGATGATCGGATGGTCAATTATCTTAAGAAGGTATAGGAGTGCAAAGAATGGTTTTCACAATTCTCAATTATGAGAATATCCCGAAATCAAAATAGTGAGGCAGATTCTCTGGCGAAATTAGCATCTGCAAGATCTACTTCTATGCCACAGGCTGTGTATTTTGAGGAGCTGAATATTCCAGCATATTCAGAGCCAGAGATAATGGAAATCGATGCAGAAATATCTTGGATGGAACCTATTATACAATATCTTAAAGATGGTGTTCTTCCTGAGGATAGAGAAAAGGCCAGAACTGTGAAAAGAAGAGTTGCTAGGTTTATCCTAAAGAATGAGCTGTTATATAAAAGAACAATTTCTGGGCCACTTTTGAAATGTTTGGGACCATCTGATGCACAATATGCTTTATCAGAGGTCCATGAAGGAATCTGTGGAAGCCACTTAGGTGGGAAGGCTTTGGCTTATAAAGTTCTAAGACAAGGATTTTATTGGCCACGCATGCAATCTGAAGCGATTGAGTATGTAAGAAGGTGTCATCAATGTCAAATTCATGCACCAATTCAGAGTCAGCCAGCAGAACAACTAACATCAATTCTTAATCCTCTTCCATTTGCTATGTGGGGTATGGATTTGTTAGGCCCATTTCCTGTTACAACTGGAGGGAAAAAGTTCGTGGTGGCCGCAATTGATTATTTCACGAAATGGGTAGAAGCAGAAGCCCTGGGCACGACTACCACAAGTCAAATCGAAAAGTTCTTTAGAAATCATGTCATATTCAGATATGGCCTACCAAAGATTCTACTGACTGATCACGGACCACAATTTGACAATGAAAGATTCAAGGAATTTTGTGCAGATTATCATATTGAATGCAAGCACTCATCTGTGGCGTATCCTCAATGCAATGGTCAAATTGAGGTAACCAACAGTACACCTCTTCAGGGGATAAAAAGGAGATTGGATGAAGCAAATAGCTTGTGGATCGATGAGTTACCTCATGTACTGTGGTCATATAGGACTACAGTTAAGACTCCAACAGGAGAGACACCTTTCAGACTAGCATATGGGTCAAAGGCTCCAGTGGAGGTTATGGTGGGATCAAACAGATATGAAGGATTTGATCCAGTAGCTAATGAAGAAGGATTGCAAGCAAATCTTGAGTTCTTAGATGAAGTCAGAGAAAGAGCATTATATCGCAATAGAATATCAGAGGAGAACAGCGGCGTATTACAATGCTCGAGTCAGACCTAAATCTTTTAGAGTGGGAGATTTGGTTCTGAGGAAAAAATCAGCATCAGATCCAAGAAAATGTGGAAAACTTTCTGCAAACTGGGAGGGGCCATATGTGGTGACAAAAACGTGAGCCAGAAACACATATTGGCTGAAAGATGCTCATGGGAGTTGTTTGAAACGACCGTGGAATGTAATTCACCTTAAGAAATATTATCAGTAGAAAGGAGGCCGGATTTTCTGGTATTCTTGGAGAAATCATCTTATTAATCGTGGTCATCAAAAGTTTCTTCTTCATTTAGTCACTATGATATTTTTACGAACCAGTTGTCTGATCATGCCATTTCAACGCTGATCCAGGATCATTCCTTCCGAGGGTGATCCCGACTTTCCGAAGTCAGGCCAAGTGGCCAGCCTTACGAGGTCTGATCATGCCTTTTCAACGCTGATTCAGGGTCATTCCTTCCGAGGGTGATCCCGGCTTTCCGAAGTCAGGCTCAAGTAGCCAGCCATCTGATTCGTGATTATGCTAGCTGATCCGGATCATTCCTTCCGAGGGTGATCCTGACTTTTTATAAGTCAGGCTCAAGTAGCCAGCCTTCCAAGGCCTGGTCATGCTTTCCGAAGCTGATCACGGATCATTCCTTCCAAGGGTGGTCCCGACTTTTCGTAAGTCAGGCTCATGTAGCCAGCCTTCCGAGGCCTAGTCATGCTTTCCGAAGCTGATCACGGATCATTCCTTCCGAGGGTGGTCCCGACTTTTCGTAAGTCAGGCTCAGGTAGCCAGGTCACGCTAAGCTAATCACGGATCATTCCTTTCGAGGATGATCCCGACTTTCCGAAGTCAGGCTCCAGTAGCCATTTCTCTAAGGCAGCATCTCTACAAGGCAGCCTTTTGATTGAGAACAATAGAATTAACCAATAAAACAATTCAAGGATCAGGTTATATGGAAGATTATTTATCGAAAGTTCAAAGATTTTCTGCAAGTCATTATCTGAGAATATTTGATCAGCTATTGAGGTTCGTATCAAATATTTTCTCTTCAGGAGTATCTCATCAGAAGTCAATGAAGAATACAAATATGATTAGAAATATGTGTCTAATCAAATATGTGATGGTCAGAAGATGATAGTCAATATTATAAAAGATACTATTCTGTCAAAGCCAAAAAGAGCGAAAGAAAAGGAGGAAATTTCATTAATATAAAAGATAGACAAGTTCAAAAACCTCATATGCTAAAGAGGTAAACAAAAAAGAGGAAAAAGGTAAATTCATAAACACAGGAAATATTTTCTTCAAACTTGAGATTTTGCAGATGGATCAACATCTGCAACATTATCAGATGGATCGAGATCAGCATCATCATTGGCAGCAGTTTCTTTATCATCTTGAAGAGGTGAGTTACCATCACCATTGTTATTTGAATCACTAGAAGAATGGTTTGAAGACTCACTGTTATCATTGTCAGAATCATCTTCTGATGAACTATCAGAGTTGGGGTATCTCAAATTCCTGAGATCAAAAAAGGTTCTGGATGGGAGAAATTCTGGAGGTAACAATCTAAAATCTATATCAGGATGAATCTTGAGGATTTCTGAGAAGATTTGATCAGAGCAATCCTTCACCATATTCTTGCAAAATCCGAGGAAAGTTGGATTATCTCCAACTTCCTTCATTGAGGAGGTGACCGAATTTAAGACAATCTGATTTTCACTTTGTATTCTTTTCTTCTCTACTTCAAATTGTCTTCTCTCTGCTTCCAAATCTTCATGCAGTGAAGTTTTGAATTTTAAAGTTTCATCCAAAAGAACATGAAGACCTTCCTTTTCTTTAGAAACCAAACCTAGGGAAACCTCAAGATTATCTCTTTCTGCTGTCACCTCACTGAGTCTCAATCCCAAACCATCATTTTTATCCTCTAAAGCAGACTTTTCCTATAAAATTGAGCTGAAAGCTTTCACATGATATTCTTGGGCCAACTCTAAAGTTGTATTCAGCTTTTCAATCTCATTGAACTTTTCCTGAAGTTCATTCTTTTCTTTCTCAATACTTTGTGACCAGACCAAGGCTCTGGTTAGCTTTTCCTTAAAATCCTCTCTTTCATCAGTGGCAATCCTGGCCCTGTCAAGGGCATTATTCTTTAACATTTTGAGCTGAAGGAGCTCATCTTTATAATTCAAAATAGCATCTCTCAACATAGAAATCTCTTCCTGCAATTCAGTACAATGGTCAGAGCAAAGTTCATAATCAGTGTGCAAACTATCAAGATCATTCATCAAATCAATCTCTCTAAACTCAGCATCTGTTAATTTTCTCTCTGAAGAGTCCAATTTTCTCTGAAGATCCTGTACCTCATTGACCAGCTCAAAATTCCTCTTGATCAGATCATCATTTTCCTGGGATAAAGTTTTTCCCCTCTCCAACACTTCGGAAAATGCATTAAAAGCAGCTCCAAAACATCTGTAGATTAGTCAATATAAACTAAATAGAATAAATATATAAATCAATAGTAAATCAATCTTAGTCAAAGAATAAGAGTAGGGATCTTTTTCTTACCCCCATCCGTGAGAGTAAATATCAGAATCGGACATTCGAGCTGTTTCTCTTTTGTCACGGGGGATTCAACCTTTTGTGCCCCACTCTCTGGCAAACTCCCAATTGCGGCTGGCTGTATGGTTTTCTTTTAAAAGCCACTCAGGATTGAAAGGATTTCCAGAGTCAGCAACACTCATGGTATCATCAGGCTGGTTAGGGACTGGTTGAAGATCAGCTATCTCAATTACATTCTCAAGATTTGCATTCACAGCATCATCATTTGAACCAGTATGCATGACAATATTCTCTTGATCTCCATGATCAACCTGGGGATCAGCTACCATAAGAGCTTCCGGATTGACAGCATTATGTTCTGGTGGGGGCAACTTCATGAATTTCTTCAGGGAGAGGAATATTCTGATTATTTTCTTCCAAAGGAGGAGCATCTTGATCATTTTCTTCAACAAAAGGGGGGACATTAATATCTGGAGCAACAACATCCAATATAGGGATGGATAAGGGTAAAACAGAAACAGAGGATTCATTCACATGGTCCTTGGCAGCAACATCCAAGGGAGGGGCAGGCATATCAACATTTACATCACACAATTGGTCAGCAATTTCCTCAATAATATTACTTGCAACATGAATTAATATGTCTTCAGCAATTCTCTTCAGATAATCAGGGGAGTAGTCAAAAAAGTCCTTACCTCGACCTTCATCCTCAATCATCTTTTCTGGGAAGACAAAAGTATCGGGGGATAAGTCAGTTGGTATGTGTGGCAATGAGCTTTCTCTATTTTCTTCAACATTAACTTCAGTGGCAGTAGGAACTTCTTCATGAGGATTATCTTCCTCAGTGGGGATTTTTGTTGGAGCAGAGTGGGATTCTTTTCTTTTCTTCTTCTTCGAGCCAGACAAACCTTGGTCAGAAACTGGACCAGTAGACCTAAGTCTACACTCAGTGTATTGGAAGTTCTGGAAGTCCTCGCCTTGGGACCACGTGTCTTGCTTGCAACAGTCTTCAAAATTTGAACATCAATGTTTTCTCTGGTGGAATCTCTTGGCACTTGGTCAATTTTTTCTTGATCAAGGGAGATTTTCTTCTCAGCAGTTTTTCTCTTTGAAGGGTGAAGGGCAGTGTGTTTCCTTTTCTTGGAGGATTTGATAACTTTGGGGTCGGCTTTCTTTTCTTCTAAAATGATTCTTCGAAGATCAGCAACGCTAGGGACCGGACGACCAACTATTTCTGATGATCAATAAATAAATAAATAAATAAATAAATAAATTAAAAAAAAAAATATATATATATATATATATATATATATATATATATATATATATATATGATGAATGAAAATTTCAAGGAAAAGATGGTGGTAAATGAAAAGAAAGATATACTGTTGTTACCATCTTTACTTGGAAAGAGGCCATGACTGATAAGACCTGCATCTGTTTTTAACTTGGCTGCATCTATTGGAGTTCCAGTGGGAATCAAACTCCAAGTTTCTCGATCGTTCTCACTGAGTTCGGGACGCACATTCAAAGGGGATAAGGAGTTCAAGGAATGTAAACACCATCGAGACCGAAAGTTTGGATTCGGAATGGCGCAGAAGAAATACTTCTCTCGCCATTGCTTGTTATCATGGGGAATTGAGGAAATCAATGAAAATCTGGGAGTCTTTCCCAGTTCATTCACAATGCAGGTTCTTTTAGCAAAATGGAGGTATCCGCGTTCGCGGGATACTTTCAGGGTGTAGTAATTTCTGAAAAGATCAACAGAGGGGATACGATTCATCTTGAGGATAAAAGCGAAAAAACAGTAAACTAGTCTCCAACTGTTTGGAGTAAGTTGAGAAGGGAAGACATGATAGTAGTCCAATAAAGATTGAACTATGGGGATCAAGGGGATTATAAAGCCTGAGTCAAGATGATCAAGGTAAATGGTGATAACTCCTGGATCAACTGAGTAGGGACGGTTAGAAGATTCGAGAACCCATATTCTGGCGTCAGAGGGGAAATGGTAACTTTCCAAATAGGAGTCCAGGTGAGATTTCTTTATTTTGGTGGGATACCACTCGGGGCCAGCATATTTTGGGTCCATCTTCTCTCTGGACGTATCTATAGGAGTGTAAATGACGATGGCTTCATCGTGAGTGTATGGAATAGGTTTCCAATCTGAAGGATTCTGATGAGAGGAGGAAGCACCAGATACGTCTTTCATCCGCTCGTTGTTTGAAGGTATAGAAGATTGAGTAGAGGTACTGGGTATTGAAGGGTTGGAAGTAGGATCCATGGCGGAGACAGGAAAGGAAGAAGAAGAAAACCTGAAAGATAAAATCTGAAAAGGAGTGATAAGTAAAATGGCAGATAAGTGTGTTTGATATTCTCGAAGGAAAAGAGCAGAGTACGGAAGGGAGCAGGTGACAGTTGACAGATATATATAAAGAATGAAGGAAGATTTCTTGAAAAGAGGGGGAAATACACGATGGTCCAAAATCAATGGTCATTACTTTTCGTAACCAACGCGTGGGATCGATCGGTGAATGTATGAAAATTGCAGTTGAAAAGAATGAGGATGATGTGTGAGAAGGCAAGGGAACAATATGATGGTCATACATGGGAAAAAGACGAAATTTATGATCAAGCGACGGTAACGTTAAGGAAGATGAAAAGTTATAGTTGAAAATTTGTGAAAAGCCTGACAGGAAGGTGATTTCAGCCAGTTTCAAGATAATTTGGGGGCTGAGTACAGTAATATAATAACTACGCAAGGCAGTTCAACTATTATATTCAACTATTGCAGAGGATATAATTTTATAAGGGACATGGTCATAAATCAACTTTCAAGTTAATGATGATATGGTGACTAGGCATCAAAGTTTTGAAAAAATCAAGGACTATCTAGGGAAAAGGCGTAATGGCTGAGCAGGGTATACTAGATGATTTCGACAAGAAGGATTAAACCTACTGATCAGAGTCTCATATAAGTTCAACCTGATCAGTAGGCTTGGGGGCTTATGTTGTGACTAAAGCATCCACCACCGGTTTATACCAGTTTAGTCAGTCTGACTGGGTTCAAACAATGAGACGGAGTAATTCTTGGATCCAACCGAAGGAATAAAGGAGGGATGATCAGCGTCACCCAAAAAGAAGCAATGATCTAACGGTTGTGATTGAAAAGGCATTACTAGTGGGAAAATTCATATAAAAGCAAAAGGGTTATTCCAGAAAGGTAAGTGTCTCTCAGAGCACAGACACTAGATCAGAATTTGTCTTCACTCCATTAAAATAGCTCTGAAGCTCCTTTGGAGCTCGGAAGAACTTTCTTCACAAAGTCTGACTAGACCGTCGGAGACGCGACGCCGATCAAGACGATCGGCTCCGTCTCTAACCAGTGTTTTCTCACTTTTTCAGTGATCAAGAGACTGACAGAAGAATCAAATTGGCCAGATCGATCCAGGTCTGAGGAGTTCGGTGAGAAGGAGACGGTTCAAAGCCTCCAGCAGAATTAGCACCAACAGGTAGTTGGCAATGATTAGTGGGGAAGATGCTTCACCATTACCAAGGAGGAGTTCTTGGGAGTCTCATCCACGTTCTCAGGTGCCTCAATGATTAGAATAGGGTTCAAAACACGAGGATGGAATAAATAGAGTAGGGAATATTCCACAGAATCTTTAAATCTGGATTCAGCATGTGTTGGTCGATACATTGGGTCGATGGTATCGACCAATAGTATCGACCAAAACATGTTTCAGCAGAATTTTTTAGAATAGTTCAGCAACTTTAGGTGTGGACTTGGAGGGCTATACAAGGTCAAATTGCATGGGATTTTCTCCTATAGTTCACTCAAGAAGTCTAGTTTTGGGGAATACCTTCGGATTGTGCACAGGAGTCCCCTTGATATCTCAACTGCCTCACTCTTCATCAATCCGCAGATTCTAACTTAACACTGATAATGTGTTCAAGGAAGGAGCAACATCATCAATGTCCATAGAATGGAGTTCCGACACCACGTCATCAACTAGTAGGGTCCACAAGTCCCTTCTACCACCACTTTGGGTCTTCGGACCTACAAATACAACAATTTCTGGGTCGGGTCAAGGTTAGGTAAAAGCTGGATTTTACACTTGCATGGTTAGATCTTAGCGGTATACATACATATCATTTATGAATTTTTGATTGGTTTGACATATGGATGGGAATCATTGTTTGTTCTTACTGAGTTCTCCAGAACTCATTCCTTTATTTGTCTATGTTTTATTAGCTTGTACAGATGGAGGAAATGCGCAAGAAGATGGACTGGTTTCCTATGAAGGAACCTTCCCGTATAAAGAAGATGTGGCACCGGCAATGGGAAATGGAGATAGCTTGTGCGGGAGCTCCTGCGAGTGCATGGAATGCGCTTATAGTACCCATTATTGGGCGAAGGAGACAAGTTTCCAGACAGTTTACTCACCGTATGGAGGAGAATTGGAGAAACCCTCATCTTGATAAATTTGAGCCTAAGTTTTTAGCTTTAGAAAAGGAAAATGGAAAGAAAATCATATAACTCTTTTTGATTGCTTCCACTGAACTCATTTATATTTTGATTATTTATTCTTTCCTTGATTATTTTATTGGAGTATTTGGACTCTTGTAATCCTTTTATTTAATTATTGAACTATTCTTGCTCATGATTGTCTTTACTTGCATTTATTATTATTGATAGACTAGAACCGTGGATCCTGTGACGGATCGCTCCCATGGGTTGTTGGGCAGGTAACTGAGACCGGCGGGTGGGGCGTGACAGAGTGGTATCCGAGCCATGGTTTTTACGAATTCAGTAATAGTTAATACAAGTATAAGATGAGCAACCTGAGTCATAGATCCAGAAGTGACTCAAAAGAACTAGAGTGAGTAATAGAAAACTTTTTGTTAGAAACAAACAAAGAAAGTAAGTGAATTTTCTTTTGCATAACTTACTATAAGTCAAGTGAAATACATTCTCACATTATAATTATTAAGAAAGTGCATAAGAGACAATAATAAAAATGTAACAAGCATAACTGTACTTCATTAATAAGAAAAAAGCTTTACATAATTTGGAGCGTGCTCTACGCTTTACAAAAGATAGGGAATGAACATGTACTGAATAAAAACTACAACAAACATATCTAAATCCTAAAGTCAGTTTGTACTGAATCAAAAAGGATAAAAGCCTAAGTCTACTGCTGTGGTGGTGGTGGTGGTGCTAGTCTCATCTGGAGGAGTATATCGAGGCACTCTACTACCTGGCCCCTCATCTTTTCCTGCCCCTGCTTGAACTAGTCCATCCGAGTGAACAGACCTCTAGCCCAAGGTGGTGCGACCTCTGAAGTATCCTGAGCCCCGGATGTGCCCCTTGTTTGGAACTGAGAAGATGGTGGTGAGTCTGCATGATCAGCATCATTAGCCTTTGCATCCATGTTCTCTGGCTCGGCTGGCATCTCTGGTGAATTTGGTCCGCCCAATAAGTGCATATGAGTGACCAATCTGTGACCTATCGTGCCACCATGACTGACTGGAATAGCCTCCTCTCCCTCGAAGTCGACCCCAAAGTGCTCGAAGATCCGTGTCGAAGTCGCCCTGTATCCAAGGTTCGCTCCCTCGGATATATCACTCAATAGATCATGGCATTCTGAATGATGTATGCCAAGTCTATCTGGTAGCGGGTGTACACTGAGAAGGTCATCATAGCCTGCATGAGTGAGATCTCACTTTGATGACCTGCCTTAGGCAGCAGGTTCCGTGCTATGATCGTGAGATGATCCGGCATGAGGGAAGCAGCTCAGTCACCAACTCTACCCCACTGCACTCCCGCATGCAAATGCCCAAGTTGATGAGAGCTCTCTCTTCCCAGTGGATGACATCATCGGACTCTGCCCCCGGCTCGAACCATCTCCTGTTGCTGTGGACGTATTGTACGTCTAGGATGTGAGCCAGCTCCTCAGTGGTGAAGCGTATGTCTGTAGTCTTCACCCGGCTCTCTATTACCAGCCTAGTGTCATGCTCTCACACTCTCTCTTTGTGGAAGGTCAGATTGCTGTAGAATAACCTAACTAGCTTTGGATAGGCATCCTTGTTCAAAAACAAGGTACCTCTCCAGCCCACTGCCGCAAACCTACTCTCAATCTGGAACTGCTCTACCTCTGCAGTGACCACTAGTTGTCCATACTCGATCGGGCACTGACTAAAGTGGCCAAAGTACAGCTCCTGTGCCTTTAGTGACCTGAAGTAGTTTGGATGGATTGGGTCTTATGCGTCACCCCGACCACGACCTCGGCCGTAAATGGGTACTCTCCTACCTCCGCGAGCAGCCATCTAGTGTGAAAAATCTATTTTAGGGTAAAAAGAAAGCGAAATGAGAACTAGGACATGTCCAGTAATTACTTGTTAGTGTAAAAATGCATAGTGAATAGTAGATCTATGCCTAGACATGTTTTGGGAAGTAAAGGGAACATTTTGCATCAAAGAAAACCTAAAAATAGTTGCACATCGTAGTTTCTTACATGCAAACCATAGAAATGAAGGGTTTTGTGAGACGATTACCTGTGTAGCATGTAGAAGTTGCGTGGGAAGTAGATCTAAAGCCAACGGAGTCTCCAAAATACCTTCCTTAGCCTAAGTACGAAATCCCCAGAGCCCAAAGTCTAATTTGAGAAGTGTAGAAGTGAAATGAGGCCCAAAACTGAATTTGTAGCGTTTCTATCGCGTGAATTTTGGGGCGGTCACTACTGGCGGTCGATTGACTTAAGCGATCGGCTCAAGCAACCAGCCCAGTTGCTGTTGCCCAGATTTTTGGATTTAAATGGCTCTGTTTTGATTCTTTTTGGACTTTGTACTTAATGTTGCCTCTGTTTATGAATGTTGACCATGTTGTGGTGCTTGTTTCGTTTGAGGAATCTTTTCCGGACTTGATCATATAGTGTTGCCAATTTCTGGAGTTCTTTTCGCAGAATAGTTCAATTAAGGAATCGCGCTCAAGTAGGTGAAGATGGTGGAGAAGATCAGAATCGTGTTGAGATACCTATCGAAAACACTGGAACTGAGATTCCGAGAGTTGAAACTCCTCTTTCTGGTGGAAATCCTCCTCTAGAAGCACCGCAAGTAGTCTCTATTCAGCATGTGATGAACATTTTGGGAAACATGTTACATCAACAGCAGAATCAGTTTACTGCCATGATGCAAGGTTTCGCGACTACTCAGCAGAATGCCCAAGCAGCTCTTAATCCTGATGGAGCTAGTTCTTCTGCAGCTGGTACTTTTGTGGACAATTTTCCCCCTGGTCCTCATGCAAGACTGATGGAGCATTTCTTGAAGTTGCAGATCCTTGCTTTTACTGGTATTTCATCAGATACATTGTTCCCTAACAAGTGGATCCGAGATATGGAAAAAGCTTTTCGCAACCTCCGTTGCAATGAAGCTCAGAAGATTCTGTGTGCAGAACAGAAACTGTCACATCCACCTAGCCGGTACCCTACCTGGCATACCTGGGTATGTGATCCACAATCCAAGGATCAAGCATCAAGGGACCATGCCTCCCACATATGCGATAACACAATCATGAACAATGATAATCAAGGTAAAAGCAATAAATAACAGATATCATGAATAAGATACGAACAGATAATCAGAGTGCGGAAATAAATGATACTAAGTGTTTAAGTATGATTATAAGAAAGAGAGAATGAGCGGAAGTCACTCTCTCAGTGGCAGCGGAAAAGTAGCACAAAATCAAGTTAAGTTACAATCCAACATCTAAAGAGTAACTCAGTGAAAGTTAATTACATATCCCAGTGTCTACAAAATCCAGGGGGTGGGGAACTAAGCGAGGGTTTCCTCTACTCTAATAAGAACATCCTCATAAGTGTGGATGAAGAAAGCCCAACACGGCTGCTCCCTCATCACTGTGGGGCTAACCGTGGTACGCAGTGTAACCTTGATCTTCATGGTAGCTACCACCTGGAGGGTAGTATGTGGAATCATAGTCCGTCTCGTAGGTTGCACCATCGGAGTCTTCAACACCTGCGGGATAGTCTAACAAACATTTGCACAAAAGGAATGAGTTCAAAAGAACTCAGCAAGGTAGTTATTCCATAATTCATAACCATATAAATACAATTCATAACATGATGCAATATGATATGAAACCCATGATGCAAGTATGATTCTAACTCTATGAATGCCAGTCTCTATGTGTCACATCCCCCCAGCCGGTACCCTAACTGTCATACCCAGGTGTGTGATCCACAGCCCCAAAGATCAAGTATCAAGGAAATCATCCTCCCACATATGCAATAACATAATCATGAATGAATATAATCAAGTATAATATTATAAATAAAAGATCAAATCAGGAAATAAATAGCAGTATAATCGTGAATCCCCATTACTACCACGGGTCATTCGGTCTCAATACCCTTCCGAATCGGGTCTGATATAACGGGGACATCCTAGCCAAACACTGCTAGACAGCCCTAGGTATGACAACCAATGATTAGGGAAAGCGTCAATGGGCAACCCCGGAAACATCCCATACTATTTCCGATATTGTCCAAGGACAGAAGCGTCAAAAGGACACCCCTCAATCCCAAACCATAACTAATCAAACACATTCTCAGATCAGTCATGACATACAAAATCAACAACTCGTCATACAGAGAGAATGTAAAAGCATAATCCCATCATTAAACCATATGCAGTAATAAGCACTTCATATAATCTTGAATAATGAAAAAGAAGACATAAGTGAAGTGCTACTGTACTTACATTAGTACATCAGAAGTATAAAATACAAGAATAGTAAGTAAACTCAGAGTTTCTTAAAGTAGAAACCAAAGAGTATACAATTTATGTTATTATGAAATAATTGTCCTTACCTTGATTATCGTCGAAGATAATCCAAAGATCAAAGAATGAGGCTCCAAACTTAGTAAGTAAACCCCTAACAATCATAGATACAACATTAGGAAAGATGCCTAAAAGATCAGAGAGCATATGAATCAAACTGAGCGAAAAACAAAGCTACTACCTTCATTGGTCGATTGATTGGTCTACTAACCTAGTTGACCAACAGAGTCAGTATGAAGCAAGTACGAGAATTCTGATCTGAAACTCAATCTACAGGGTTCGGAACTTCACGAAACTTGGAGGAAAGCTATAGGATAGTATTCTAACACTAATGGAGTAAAGATCGGGCACTAATAATGATAAAAACATTACCTTCAATTAAAATCATGGTTTTCCCCAATTGGGAGAAAAACCCTAGAATTCGATAAAAATACACTATGGAAATCACAACAAAGGCAAGGGATGATTTAGATCTCATCCAAGGAAAAAGCTAATCAGAATTAATTACTAGTACGCCATGAAATTAGATCTAAATGGTTACAAAATCAGATCCATGGAAAGGATTAGGGTTTAAAGAAGAATTTTCAGAATCAGGGTTGAGATCTCTATGCTGATAATAAACCCTAAAGAAAAGAATAAGATTATGGAAGAGATGGTTGCAAGAATGCAGCATCTTCTTCTCAATCTCAATCAAGAACAAGATCGAAGAAAGAATAATTTACAATTCAGAAGAGATACTAACCTTAGATTGATAGATCGGAGATGAGAGACTTCAGATCTGGTAGAGGGATCTTCAAAATCACCGAATAGAGTTTCAAACGAGTCTTCCCACGTTCTCAAAGTGTTAAGGAGGCAGAGTACACTAAGAAACACGAAGTGTGTTTAAATAGAGAGTGAAAAAACCCTAAAATTGGAGTTTCTCGGATTTAACACACCATTGGTCGATTGATTGGTCTACTGACCCAGTCGACCAATCAGTTGACCAATCAGGACAGCAAGGTTCAGACAGGGAATTGAAGGATCATATGGACACTAAACCTCAAGGGCTTTTGCACACACATCAAGTGACATACCTAGTGTGTAGAAATGCCATCGAACCAAGTCAAATAATACTCCAAGTCTTTCAACTAATCTCATCTTCAGACAGGTGCAGCTTTCTTTCCAAATCAGCACAGACTTCCAAGATTGGAACACCAACATTGTCACACCCCACCTGCCGGTCTCAGTTACCTGCCCGACAACCCGTGGGAGTGATCCGACATAGGATCCACAGTTTTAGTCTATCAACAATAATAAATACAAATAAAGACAATCAACAGCAATAATAGTTCAATAAATGAATTAAAGGATTACAGGAGTCCAAATACTCCAATAAAAATAATCAATGAAAGAATAATAAATAAAAAATGAATACCAGTTCAGCGGAAGCAATTCAAAAACATATTAAATTATTTTCTTTCCAATTTCTTTTTCTAAAGCTAAGTAATGTTTTTCATGAATCTCTAGAAAGGGGGTCCTCCAATTCTTCTCCATTCGTTGAGCAAACTGTCTAACTACTTTTCGTCTCTGTCCATCAATGGGTGCGATAAGCGCATTCCATGCACTCGCAGGAGCTCCTGCACAGGCTATCTCCATTTTCCATTGTCGGTGCCACATCTTCTTCATACGGGAAGGTTCCTTCATAGGAAACCAATCCATCTTCTGACACATTTCCTCCATCTGCGCAGGCTAATAAAACATATACAAATAAAGGAGTGAATTCTGGAGAACTCAGTAAGAACAATAACAATTCCCATCCAAATATCCAATAAATCAGAAATGCATAAATGATATGAATGAGTGCAAAGTATGAATGATACTATGATTCTAACTATGCAAGTCTCTAATAGTTGACATGCTTTAAGATATAACACCATCCCTCCTCTGGGTAAGTCTAGTCACTCTGATCTTGCAAGGACTGGTTACCTCTGTAGGGATCCTGGGTAAAATGGAAGGTCCACACCTGGCTCTCAAACCATGGCTGGGTTAAGTCAACACTCTCTCACCACGACCATTGGCAATGAGTACTAGCGCATGTCGGGGTTTCTAATCCAATGCAAGGTCATATAGGTAACATACTACATGAAGTCCAGATACATCCCCTATGGCACCAACCAACTCAGTTCAGTATCCTTCGCAACCTAGGAATGAGAATCCTCACGGACTAGCTACCGCTATTGAAATTCATTCCATAACCCTATGGTCATCCACATATTGTTGGGGCGGAATGCTCTCATGACTCCTCACGACACCCGGTCAGTTCCTTGGACGTCCATGAGCCCAACCCTAACATATCCAACCCTACCATTTATATGACCAACAGTGGACCAACGTCACATCACTGTCATCACGGGTCATCCAGTTTTAATTCTGCTACCGAAAGGCTAGTAGCATGTGGGGTATCTAACCATGCAACTCTAGACTCTACCTAAGAATGTCATCCAATAGTTATGACAAGTCTGGAGACATCAGCAGGCATGTGTCCCATACCACAGCCTTCTGATATCCTAAGCTAAGATATCCCAAAAGAATACCTCATCCATCAGAACCACATACTAACCATCATCAGTATAGCACATTCATAACCAACAAAGTATATATATATATAAACAAGATAAACAACAGTAACATAACAAGATCAGCATGTGAAACATGATTACAGTAGCATATAAAATGAAAGGCTAATACTAACAGACACTGGACTAGCATGTTCAAGTCTATTCATAAAGATAGGATTGTATGCCCTTACCTGCATATAAGTAATTCGTCCGTAAAAAGAAATCCGTAAACAATTATAAAATTTTCTCTTCAAACAGAGAACACCTATACACAGGGTTACAATAAGGTATAAGTCAAATGAATCAAATCGGATCAAAACCAAAAGTCAATTGGTCACTGTTTACCAGCCAGTCACTCATGCCGGTCGCTTAGGTTGAGCGACCGTCACTAATGACAGCCCCAAAAACAGAGAGTTTCAATCCAAAACTCAGGCTTCTGATCATCCGTTTTCAATCCGAATTTTGGATGATCATAGTCCGAATCTCAAATCTATTACTCCCATAACCACTGGGTGACAAGAAACCTAACAATCATCATAATTGGATTATCCAGAAACCTTCCCTTGATCAGATCAACCCTTTTTACGAAAGCAGGGTTTCGTTTTCGAATCTGATCTCGCCAAGATTAACAAAAAGGGTAGGCAATGTAATAGAAGGATCAATAACAACCAAAGATGAGTACTAATCTACTTTATTCATAGCAAGAGGTGAAACATAAGTGAACAGGGAACCACTTACCTCAACTGGATTGACTATGACTAACAGTAGAACCTTCTGGGACTCCAACAGCACTTCAGATATGCTTTCGGTACTTCTCCGCAGCCGTCGAACCTCCAAAAACGGTAACCACGAATAAAATATTCGTAAATTAGGCGAGGGTTACTATTTATAGAAGTCAGGGGGCAAAATAGGGCAAAACCCCGAAAACAGAACTAGGCGGTCGCTCAAGGCGGTCGCTTGGTTCAATCGACTGCCACTAGCAACCGCCCCCATGTATTTTGCCATACAAGGGTGCTTTTGCCAGGGGGTTGATGTCCAAGTACAACCTAGCCCTAAAGAAGAGATGGGGGAGATCTTACCCTCATTCTGGACATCTCCAAACATCACTTGACTTCCAGAAGTCCAACTACCAAGCAAGGCAGGCTCTTCAAACACAGATTCTAGATCCATGGATCCAAGGTATGGATCATGGACTTCTATCCGAACACTCCACAAATTTACCCGACTAGACCTTCGGGTTCTAGGACCTCCAATACGGATCCTGTGAAATCCAGCCCAAACCTAGCCAGAACACCCTATCTATTTTGGGTGAAGAAAGGTTAGTTTAATGTTACATCTTGAAGTTGGACCTTGATTTCAGTGTTCTATCTCCTTCTTCTCTCTTTTCTTCTTCTTATGTTCTATATTGATGTTTTGATTATGGAGAAGGTGTTACACTACTATAGCTACCTATTCTCTAATCTCTTTATGTCTCAGAGTGAACCCCCAATCACTTTATTCATTCCTTGAAACCACATGGTGAATCTCCTCAATTCTTCACGGATTTTGGTTGAGTTTTGGACAGCATGATCATTCTACTGTAGCTTCTTTTCTAATTAATGTTTAACATGTTTGATCTTAGCCTTACTGCTGTTCTAATGTATTTCATCTCTTTGAATCAATTCCCCTTTCTTTCTAGCCATTTTAGCCTTCTATGTTGACCATTGATATAAGCATTCTAGTAAGTTTCTATTTTTGATTCCTCTCATTCTAGGATTAGTATTCTTTTGATTTTCTATTTAGTTATTCTTGCCTCTGATATGTTCTTGATATTCCATTAGAGAGAAGCCTTGTTCTCTCTAATTCTTCCCTTGAATCCATGGTGAGTTTGCTATGAGAACCATGTTGTTTCCAATTTAGAAACTCATGTTCCCAATTTATAAAGTACTGATTTTTGGACCATGGATGATGTCAAATTCATGCTAGATATTCTTAGTATGTTTGTGTGAAGTTCCCTTTCGAATTTCGGATCAATCGGACTTCAAACGAAGAAGTTATGACCAAAACAGTGCAATCTGTCCCTTGCTGTCTCCATTGGTCGACTGATTGGTCGACTGGGCCAGTAGACCAATCCAATCGACCAATGAGATCTGTTTTCCAGATTTAGGTCTTTGTTGCTCTATTTAAGTCCAATCTCGGGATTAGTTCGTCTCCTCTGCCTCCTAAGCCTCTGGAACGAGTTAAAACTCCATTCTAATCAATTTCCTTGCATCCTTGGTTGATCCCTCGCAAGAACTCAAGTAATCTTCTTCCTCTTCCATCAAAGGTATGTCTACATTCTCTATTGAAAATATCTCTCTACTCATCCCTCATGATCTTCCTAAGGATTAATGGCTAATGCGATGATCTTAACCATGATCATTGCAAGCTTTTGAAGGAATCATGATCTAAATCATGATCTTGTCTTCATTCATATTTTAATTCAAATTCTGATATTCTTAGATCTGTTTTATTGATCATATTAGTAGTCAATCGCTGTGTTTTCTTTACAAGAGTTGTAACCTGTCAATCTTTAGTTCTTTCTTCTTGATCATACCATGCTTTCTTCGAAAACCATAACTGATACATTTATGGTAAATTTTGTTTCCTTATTTAGATTCATGTTCATCAAAGGTATGTCTACACTCTCTTCTTCTTCTCCATCTCTGTTTTTCTTTCCTTTTTGGGCTGACATAGTAGAGAAGATGCTGCATTCTCTGTTGCAAATATCTCTCTACTCATCCCTCATGATTTTCCTAAGGATTAATGGCTAATGCGATGATCTTAACCATGATCATTGCAAGCTTTTGAAGGAATCATGATCTAAATCATGATCTTGTCTTCATTCATATTTTAATTCAAATTCTGATATTCTTAGATCTGTTTTATTGATCATATTAGTAGTCAATTGCTGTGTTTTCTTTACAAGAGTTGTAACCTGTCAATCTTTAGTTCTTTCTTCTTGATCATACCATGCTTTCTTCGAAAACCATAACTGATACATTTATGGTAAGTTTTGTTTCCTTATTTAGATTCATGTTCTTCAATCTTAGATCTATTTTTCTTGAAGATCTATGCATGCTTTTCATGATTTCTTTATCACAATCAATGATCCATCATCCTATCGTTCTTGTCCATGATTGTTACTATGAATTCTTCAAGAACCATGATTGATCTAATTATGGTAACTTTTCTTTCCTAATTTGTAACTTGAAGACTTGATTTGATTAGTGATTTGAAGTCCTCTATATACTAGGATACTTTCATAGTAGTTTCCCCCTTGTTTGGTACCCTTTTGAACCACCAAATTCGGTTCTTTATTCTTAAAACCCTGATTTTGAAGGCCACTGTCTCTATTGGTCGACTCATTGGTCGACTGAGGCAAGAGACCAATCCAATCGACCAATGAGTACAACAACTCCAGATTTGGTATGTTTTGGATGTTTTGATATCTTTCCTTCTAGGTTTCTTTCCTAATATGATATATATACTTGTTTAGGACCTTCTTGCCAAGTTTGGGAAGATTCTCCTTGATCCTTGGAGATTCTCTTCAAGTTATATAAGGTAAGGATGGTTACTTCTATAATAGCATAGATTGTGTGATTTTAGTTTCTATATTAGAATCTTTTGAATTTGTTACCATAATTACATTCTTTTATGAATATATTACTGCTGCACTGCACTTACTTTAATTACAGTAGCTTTATTTACTTGCTTTCTTTAGTTTATGAATGTCGTTATTTGTTAACTGTATATGAGATGGATCTTATTATGGTATATTTTCTATATACTGTAAATGTACATGATATGATTGATTTGTGATTGTGATTGATTAAGTATGGTTCGGGAAGGAGAGGTGTCCTTTTGATACTTCTGTCCTTGGACATCGAAGGGAATAGTATGGGATATTCTCCGAAGATGCCCATTGACACCTTCCTGAATTATTGATTTTCATACCTAGGGCTGTCTAGCAGTGTTTGGCTTGGAATACCCCGTTATATCAGACCCGATTCGGAAGGGTATTGAGACCGAACGACCCGTGGTAGCAATGGGGATTCATGGGCGCTCAAGACCGGTAACCAACCCGTGAGAGGACAGGAATCACATTGTGGGGGCCATTTATTGGTAGGGTTGCATATGGATAGACATGGGCTCACGGACGCTCAAGACCGGTAACCAACCCGTGAGAGGACGTGAGAGCTTCCCGTTTACCATACGTGGATAACCAATAGGGTTGATGAGTCCGTAGTCAGGGACTATGAGGACTCTAGTGTGAAGGATACCGGAAAGGATCGCCAGGGGCGAGGAATGGACGTATCTGGATCTGACTTGATATAACTAAGTAGAAGACTTGCATTTGGCTAGGCTTAACCCTGACATGCGCCAGTACTTAGACCAAACGGTGATGTGAGAGAGCGGTGACTTAAACCCCAGCCATGGAATGTCCCGAGGGATGCCGGACCCACTACCAAAAGGCGTTGTGTGATGAGACCTTCCCAAAGAAGTATGGTGCTATGACTTAAATCATGTATGCCAATAGAGACCAGCATACATAGAGTTAGATTCATACATTCATTGTTTGTCTCATACCATATTGCATTTATGTTTGCTTTGTAATCCTGCCATTTATGTTATTATGGATTTAACTGCCTTACTGGGTTTCTTTCGAAACTCACTCCTTTTGTACCATATCTGTTGTTAGACTTCTCTACAGGTTTAAAATATGATGACGGTCCATATAAGGAAGGGCAAGGTGAAGAAGATGAAGACCGAAGATGAAGAAGAGCAGACTGAAGATGTGGATTAGATTTCTCTTGTTTCTTCTAGACTTATCTTTTACTTTACTTGTATTAGCTTAGAGCTTTACTTAGATTTCGATCTACCTTCCGCATATGTTGTGGAGTATATTTCCGCTATACTCTACAGTTGTCTTTTGATTTGGTATCATGTTTTCGCACTCTGATATTCTTAGTGATTCTTTTGAGATATTTTCTTGAATTTTATTATTAACTTATTAGAATACAATGATTTGTTCTTGCTTTTGATTTGTTATTGTGCTAAATGGATATGATCGTTCCTAAACTTGATCTTTTGGGCTGTGGATCACACTCTCGGGTATGCCAGTTAGGGTACCGGCTGGGAGGATGTGACAGATCCCAGGTTAGAAATATGGGGGTTGTTACAAGCATCAACATCCATGGGTACAAAGTCAAACTTCATATTTCCTACTGGGATGACCCATAGTTGGCTTCTTCCTTTACTCCGGGTCTTCAGATGTGAAATCCAGCCCAAAAACTAAATTAGACACCCTATTTGTTTTGGATGAAAAAGAACTTGTTTGATGTTTGACCTTGAAGTTGGACCTTGAGTATGGTGTTGACATGTTTAGAAGGTCCTAGGAAGTCAATTTGGACCTCTCCCTTAGTGTAGATTTGAAAACCCATAGAAAATTGATGATGGAATTCCCTACTTGAAGAGCTTGGTTGATTTAGAATAGAGAATGCACCTTGATGAAGAGAAGATTGGTTGATGACCTTAGAGCATGGTTAGATACGATTTAAAGCCATTTTCCTATGCTAGGTAAGTTATAGTTGTTGTGTAGAAAGTTTCGTTTGATTCCGATAAGAGAAAGGCCCTCAAATCCCTATTTTAGGCTATGTTGTCAGCCTGGGTCGAGTGCCTAGGTCGACTGGGCCATGCTACCCACCCACTCGACCCAAGTAAACAGAATCCGAGCAGAATCTTCTGTTTAGGTCCTTATTGCTATATATACCTCATAACTTCATGTTTTTAGTATCCCTAGCCTCCAAAACACCTAGAGAACGAAGGGAACTCATCTCCAAGCCTCCTTTGGTGTAGAAGAAGATCTACATTCAACTCTCAAGCTTTCTCTCTCTTGTTCTTCAATCAAAGGTTAGTATTCAATCCATTATGCTATTGATATATTCTTACTATGATCATTCTCTTCTCTGATCTGAGATTATGAGGAAGATATTGCATCTCTGCAATCATATCTTCTACAATCTCTTCTCTTTCTATAAGCTATGATTTCATATTCATTCTTTACATGATTTTCATGATTTCTTCTTAAACTATGATCATGTTCTTATTTCGATTTCTTCTAGCATATTAGATGCATCTCTATGATCATTCTTACTCTTGATTTACTGCGTTCATGTACTAGAATGAGGTCTCATCATCTCTAGTTCATCTCTTTCATTCATAGCTTGTTTTCAATGAAAACCATGTTGTTTTCCAAATTAGAAAGTCTTGTTTTCCAAAATAGAAACTATGATTCTAAATTAGTAAGTAATGGTTTTAATGGTGTTTGATGTCTAAATTATGCTTTTTAGTCTTAGACTACTGTGTTAGACAATCCCTCCAAGTTTCGTCGCATTTCGGTTTGTGTAGCATAGGTTTCGGATCAAGATTCTCCTTTTATTTCCGGATTTGCTCTTGGGCAGATTGCCTGGGTCGACTGGAGCACTCAACCCAGCCAATCAACCCGCAAGAACAACAACTCTATTTTTCATCCGTTTCGACTCCAATCTTTTGGAATCACTTCTTATGACCTATACATGTTTTGTCAAGCTTGTTTAGGTGATTTTGGATCTGTTCTCTGATTTCTTATTTGAAGACTATAAGTTCGGATTACGAGGTGAGTATTCCAACTCACAATATGCCTATTTACATGTCGTTATGTATTATGACATGAATGCATGATTTAGCTACTGTTATGTTAGTTTCCATTATGATATGAATGCTGTAAGTACAATAGGATCTTATTTCCTTATTTACTTTATGTACTTGATCATGAATGAATACTTATTCATGTATGTTCCTTATTTATTTAATCTTGTCTTATTATACTCTTTCATATGATGTGATATTTGTCGTGGATGATATGACTGAATTATGATTGTGATTGCTTAGGTATGATTTGGGATTGGGGAATGTCCTTTTGACATTTCTGTCCTTGGACCTCATTGGGAGTAGTATGGGATATTTCCAATGTTGCCCTTTGACGCTTTCCCGGATTATTGGTTGTCATACCTAGGACTTGTCTAGCAGTGTTTGGCTAGGTTATACCCCTGTTATATCAGACCCGAATCGGAAGGGTATTGAGACCGAACGACCCGTGGTAGCAATGGGGATTCATGGGCGCTCAAGACCGGTAACCAACCCGTGAGGGGACATAAATCACATTGTGGGGGCCATTTATGGGTAGAGTTGCATATGGATAGACTTGGGCTCATGGGCGTTCAAGACCGGAAACCAACCCGTGAGAGGACATGAGAGCTTCCCGTTTACTATATGTGGATGACCTATAGGGTTGATGAGTCCGTAGTCTGGGACTATGCTGACTCTAGTGTGAAGGATACCGGAAAGGATCACCAGGGGTGAGGAATGGACGTATCTGGATCTGAGTTGATATGACCAAGTAGAAGACTTGCATTGGGCTAGGCTTTACCCTGACATGCGCCAATACTTAGACCAAAAGGTTATGTGAGAGAGCGGTGACTTAACCCCCAGCCATGGATTGTCCAAGATGGATGAAGGACCCTTTGCCAACCGATGATGTGTGATTGAGACCTACCCAAAAAAGTATGGTGCTATGACTTAAAGCATGTCTGCCAATAGAGACCAGCATACATACATAGAGTTAGAAGCATATTTGCATATATTGTTTCATATCATTGCATATATGTTTGCTTGTGAATACATGTGAAGATGCTTATTGTGTTTGGATTACTTGCTAAGTTCTTTTGAGCTTACCCTTCGGGGGACTTGTTTTTAGATGACATTGCAGGTACGAAAGAGAACCCATGCACCAGCACGAAGAACCTTTCCTTACATGGTATAGCTCCGGATGTCCTTGGACAAGGTAATGAACAGCGAGGCAGCCAACACTCGGATTTGGGCTGCATTGATGACTCCTATTGATGGCAGCCGGCATCATCTTATTCGCCGATGGGATCGTGCGCTAGATGCTGATCTGAAGCTTCAAGAGCATGACCCTAAAGTGAAGAAGATGAAGACTGAAGAAGAAGAAGAGCTGACTGAAGATGTGGATTAGATTCTCTTGTTTCTTCTAGACTTTTATTTTACTTGTATTAGCTTAGAGCTTGCTTTAGATTTCGATCTACCTTCCGCATATGTTGTGGGGTATATTTCCGCTATACTCTACAGTTGTCTTTTGATTTGGTATCTTGTTATTCCGCACTCTGATATTCTTTAGTGATCCTTCTGTGATCCTTTCTTGAATTTTATTGTTAACTTATTAGAATACAATGATTTGTTCTTGCTTTTGATTATGTTATTGTGCTAAATGGATATGATTGTTCCTAAGCTTGATCTTTTGGGCTGTGGATCACTCCCCCGGGTAACCCAGATAGGGTATAGGTTGGGTGTATTTGGGCGGGATGTGACATCGGACCTAAAAACAACCGGGTTTCCTGATCAGGGTTAGGGTTAGGGCTGGGTTTCACATTCTACCCCCCTTAAAAGAAATTTTATCCTCGAAATTGAAAGCATACCTGAACTTCCAAAAAGTTGAGGAAACTTCTCCTTCATATCTTCTTCCTTCTCCCAAGAAGCTTATTCGGGGGTATGGTTCTTCCACCGAATCTTCACCAAAGGGATGGTGCAATTCTGTAGTTGCTTGTCCTTTTTATCCAATATTTCAGCTGGCTCTTCATCATTGGTAAGATCAACACTAAGTCCTTCAGGCGTTTGCTGTAGTATGTGTTCCGGATTTTCTATGTATTTTTGAAGCATCGAAACATGAAACACATTATGCACTGCAGTAAGAGATGGAGGCAAAGCCAAACGATACGTGATAACTCTATTTCATAGAGTTAAGATTGGTAACTTATACTTGATATGGCTTGATTTAAGAGTATTTTGTCTTTGTTTTAGTGATAGTATTCATTAAATGTTGTCTTATTTAGTCTTAACATGTTGAATCTTGTTTAGTTCATTATTGTCACCCTTACACGAATTTCTCTTCAGATTTGTGGATGAATTTGACTGTTTCTCTTTCTCTTGAAAAATGTAGGTAAAGAGCCATAATAGGAGAAGAAACTTTCCTCTAACTTTGCTGTGAAGTTGCTGCAGCAAAACGGAGCAGAATATTCTTAGATCCAATACAGATGGAAATGACCAGAAGGGGCTAACTTAAGAGGACATGATTCTTGTAAATATATGATTGTTCTCAGCCCTGGATCTCAGGAGAAATGTTCTAATCCTATGGCCAGAATCTAACCTAATGATTGAAAGCAATTATGGAAGAAAGAGAAAGGAGGCAAAGGAGAGGAATGACACACATACGGCTAAGGAGAGAATAGAGTACTCGGCTGAAGCAAGGAGAAGAAGGACTGAAGCTGGATTCATGCGGAAGCATTGAAGGCTGCTGGAGAAGTTGATTAATTGGAGAAGGAAGGTTGGAGCTCATGTGGAAGCAATGATGCTTTAGTTCTTTTCATTTTTATAAACTTATCTTCTCATCTTCTAGCTTAATGTTAACTCTAACTACTGCTGTGTTTTTAATGTCTGTTATGGGCTAAACTTGTGTTGTGTTGGGATGATAGTAGTACCTAACCTAAATTTTGAGATGTACTTATCATGTATGCTTTAGTTTTAGTACAATACAACTTGTTATCAATGAATTCAGCATGATATATATTGGTTAATTTCTGTTCTTGATGAATCTTTCATGAACGAATGTTAGGATTGAGTTAGCTGGAAAGTTAATGCAGTCTAGATGTTTGTTGAATTGTGTGAGTTAGCATAACCTTTAATTAGTTGTGTTAATTAGTAGGTTGGGTAGGAATACCCAATTACCTCACATTACCATTGATTGGATTGGGTTTAAATTGCATTCATAATTCAATTCTTCATAGGAATATGCAGATGTTGATTTAGGATGCTAGCTTATGTGTATTGGAAAATACCATATTGCCATTCATTCCAAGTTCTTGATTTATCTTGGGGTTATAGTATTGCTTTAGTATTTGCATTATAAAATTCAGGGGAAGGGAAACTTGATTCCTAACACACTTTTCACTCACTAAGTTTCTTCTATTGCTCAATCTCCAATTTAGTTCGTTAGTTTAATTAATTGTCATTTGATCATTTAGTTAGTCAATCACAAATCAACCTTGTTAATCTCATTTAAATCAATTTTACTTTTACATTTAAAGTTAAGGATAGAATTCTCCGTGGGATCGATACTTTACTTATCATTTATTACTTGATTACGATACGTACACTTGCGTAATATCTTGAGATACAAGCAACAATACGCAACAGGTCCAACCTTGTCTAGAATCTCGAAGGGTCCAATGTAACGAGGGCTAAGCTTTCCTTTGACATTGAATCTAATTACACCCTTCATAGGTGAAACCTTCAAGAAAACTTTCTCCCCAATTTGGAATTCCAAATCGGTCCTTCTCTTATCAGCATAGGATTTTTGTCTTGACTGAGCAGACTTAATCATTTCTCTAATCATGTCGACCATTGCGCTTGTAGCTTCAATCATCTCCGGGCCTAAGACTTTCCTTTCACCAGTCTTAGTCCAATACAAGGGTGTCCTACAAGTGTTACTATACAAAGCCTTGAATGGAGCCATGCCTATTGTTGCTTGATAACTATTGTTATAGGCAAGCTCAACCAAAGCTAAGTGTTCATCCCAATTTCCACCCATATCCACTACACAAGATCTAAGCATATCTTCCAAAGTTTGAATTGTCCGCTCAGATTGTTCATCAGATTGTGGATGATGAGTTGTACTCAAGTTTAATTGGTTTCCCAAGGCTTTTTGCAAAGTGTTCCAAAACCTTAAGGTGAACCTAGGATCACGATCAGAAACAATACTCACAGGCACTCTGTGCAGACGAACTACATTATCCACATATAGCCGAGCTAGCTTATCTATGTATGAGTGATCTTCATAGGAATGAAATGGGCTGATTTGGTCAACCTATCAACAATTACCCATACAGTGTCATTACCTTTACTTGTCCGAGGCAAGCTAGTCACGAAGTCCATAGAGATATCTTCCCACTTCCAGCTAGGAAGAGGCTGAAGTAATCCAGATGGGGATTGATGAACGACTTTTACACGCTGACAAGTCTTGCACTTGGCAACAAAATCATCAACATTGGCCTTCAAACCAATCCACCAAAAATGTTCTCTTAAATCTTTATACATCTTGGTGCTTCCAGTGTATTGTAAAGATCGACTGGTGTACTTCCTTCAATATCTCTTTCTTGATTTCTTCATTAGCTGGCACACAAAGTCTACCTCTAAACAATAGGGCACCATCCACACATATACCAAAGTCAGGGTCTAATCAGGATTTGAAGAAATTTTCTCAATCTTTTCCTTAAATTCTTGATCAGAACCTTGCAAAGCAACAATTCTGTCTCTAAGGGTGGATCTTGTTATCATAGCAGACAAAACAACTTCTGAACCTTCAGGGACAACTTCCAAACCAAAATCTGAAATTGAAGACAACAGAGGTTGACTCAGAGCATTCAAGTCCAGTACTTTCTTTTGACTTTTCCTGCTAAGAGCATCAGCAACCACATTCGCCTTACCAGGGTGATACTGAATGTCATAGTCATAATCAGAGACCAATTCCAACCATCTTCTTTGTCTCATATTTAACTCCTTTTGGGTAAAGAAGTATTTCAAACTTTTATGATCTGTGAAAATAGCAATCTTCTCACCATAGAGGTAATGTCTCCAAATCTTCAAAGCGAAGACAACAGCGGCAAGCTCTAAATCGTGAGTGGGGTAATTCCACTCATAATCCTTCTCCGAGAAGCATAGGCTACAACCTTACCATGTTGCATCAGCACGCAACCTAAACCAATCTTCGACGCATCGGTGTAGACTGTCAAACCGCCGAAATTATCAGGTATAGTTAAAACCGGGGCACTTGTCAATCTATCCTTCAATTCTTGGAAATTCTTCCCACACGCGTCAGACCAAACAAACTTCTCTTACTTTCTAGTCAGCTTAGTCATAGGAGCAGCCAACCTAGAAAAATTCGCGATAAAAACTTCTTATTTCCGTTACGGTCTTCGGTCTTTCCCAATCAGCAACTGCTTGTACCTTTTCGGCATCAACACGAATACCTTCAGCTGAAACCACATGGCCGAGGAATACTACCCTCTTGAGCCAGAAATCACACTTGCTAAACTTAGCATAAAGCTTCTTTTCTCGCAGTCTTTGCAAAGTGAAATCTAGATGCCTTGCATGCTCTTCTTCACTCTTCGAGTAAATCAAGATCTCATTGATGAAAACTATCACAAATTTATCAAGCACATCATGAAAGACTCGGTTCATGAGGTCCATGAACACAACATGAGCATTGGTTAAAGCGAAAGGCATGACTCGATATTCATAATGCCCATGAACACAACATGAGCATTGGTTAAAGCGAAAGGCATGACTCGATATTCATAATGCCCATACCTTGTTCTAAATGCCGTCTTGAAAATATCACTTGACTTCACTTTCAATTGGTGATATCCAGACCTCAAATCAATCTTTGAGAACACTGCTGCACCCTTCAACTGATCAAAGAAATCGTCAATTATGGGCAGCGGGTATCTATTCTTGATGGTCAGTTTGTTCAACTCACGGTAATCAATGCACAGACGCATACTACCATCCTTCTTCTTAACAAACAAGACTGGGGCTCCCCAAGGTGATACACTAGGTTGGATGAAACTTCTATCTAAGAGTTCTTTCAACTGATTTTGAAACTCTTCCAACTCAGTAGGAGCCATTCTATATGGAGCCTTAGATACCGGGGCAGCACCAGGGATTAGATCAATTGAAAATTCCACTTCTCTATCAGGTGGCACACCTGACAGATCCTCCGGAAAGACATCAACGAAATCACATACAATCCTGACTTCTTCTACGCTCTTTCCTTCCTTAACCTCTCCTTCCGATGGCATTCCTTCTACTAATGCATAGACTTGCATCAGTGCAGACAATGTCTTCTTACCAATTCTTCCTTTTTCGCCTTGGAATTCAAAAATTGAACTTCCACTAATCCGAAATTGAACTCTCTTTGAAAAACAGAGAATTACAGCATTATGGGTAGTCAACCAATCAATACCCAAAATGATATCAAAATCCTTCATATCGAGAAGTACCAAATTGGCTTCCAAATTCTTTCCACCAACCAAAACAGGACACTTAATTAATCCTTTATCTAGTTTCACAACAGGTCCAGTAGGTGTACAAATCAATAAACAACTAGATAAATTCTCAGGTGCTAAGTCAGTCTTTTTGATGAATGCAGATGATATGAATAAATGGGAAGCACCCGTATCAAATAAGACAAATGTAGGAATAGAAGCAACAATTAAAGTACCTGTAACCACGTCATGATTTGCCTCCTGTTCAGTATCGGATATACTGAATACTCTTCCAGAAGGAGGGACAGGAGTACTCTTCATTGTAGGAGCCAACTGTAGAACTGGCTTCTTAGGACAGGCACAAGCAAAGTGACTAGTCTGCTTACAGTAGAAGCAAACAGGGTTACTAAATCCAACAGGAATAGGTGCAACTGGAGGCTTCTGATCCAAAGGCCTAGGAATAGCATTCACGGGCCTAGCATTCATATTCACCGGTATAGCATTTGTATTCATCGGCGGCCGATTCCCACCATACTGACTAAACTGGCCTGGCTGCTTAAATCCAAAACTCTGACCTACACTCCTAGGCTGAAAGGCAGGAGTAGGGTATGGCGTAGGTCTCACAAAGCGTTGATCAATACGGTCCACAAATCCAGGATTCCTTGACTGCCAAGGTCTTTGCACTCTAGCATTCTCCTTCTCAGTTTCTTCCAGCTTCTTGGCATTCTGCACCACCTGGGAATAACTTTCAATAGGTTGAATAGTGAGATATGCCCTGATTGCAGCTCGCAATCCCTTGAAAAATTTATTCGCTTTGGCAATGTCAATCTTCAAGGAGTCAGGAGCAAAGAAGTGAAGCTCTTCAAACTTCTGTTGTTACTCCAACACAGATAGGGATCCTTGAGTAAGAGCCATAAATTCAGCTTCCTTCGCATCATTCACTGCTTCCGGAAAATAGTTCTTGTAAAAAGCTTCCTTGAACAAATCCCACGACACAATGCCAGCATGCAAACCTTCCAAAATAGGCCGAGTGGAAGTCCACCAAGCGTCAGCTTCATGTTGCAGCTTTTGCTCAGCAAACAAAATTTTTTGGGCTTCAGTACATTGTAAGTGTCGAAAAGCTTTTTCCAACCCACATAGCCACTTGTTAGGAAACAAGATATCCTTGGATACTCCGGTGAAGTTGGGCACTTGAAGCTTCAGAAAACTCTCCATCAAACGGGTATGAGGAGTTCCGGCTAATCCTCCCGCATTCAGAACTGTGGCATGAGGAGTTCTGTTAGCACCGGCACGAGTCTCATTCTGCCGAGTCATGAAACCTGTCAGCATTTGATTGAACTGGGATGCTTGCTGCTGCATCATATTGCCCATAATGTTGGCAATATCGCGAAAGCTTCCGACGTTCGGGGCACCGGGTAGATCAGGTGTACCTTGGTCACAAGTGTTGGTCCGTGGATCATGACCACCGATTGGTATCACACCAATTTCGTGACCACCTGGATTCACCACACTGTCACATCCTCCCAGCCGATACCCTATCTGGCATACCCGAGAGTGTGATCCACAGCCCGAAGATCAGGTATCGAGTAATCAACCTCCCACATAAACAATAACATAATCATGAACAATAATAATAAAAGTGCGGAAGGTAAACCATAGATCCAAATAAGGAAAGAATGAATCATATATAAATCAGAGTACTAGACATAATCAGAGTGTCTAAAACAGATAAGTAAAGTGAGGCAAAATCCCACTCTACAACCAGCGGAAAAGTAGTTCTAAAAGAGAATAAGCAAGACAAAATCTAATCCCAGTAGCAAGTACAATGGGTAACTAAATTGTTCTCCACTTTATAGACAACATCCCTATAAGTATAAATCTCATAAACAGCACAAGGGCGCTTCCACTCAATGGTCGGACTAAGCATCGTACGGAGCATAACCACTTGCGGGATCTTCAGTGTAATTGTTGTAACCGCAATCACCTTCCTGGAGATATGCCTCTTCTCCTTGCGCTTCTTCATAGGGGCCGTCATAATATTCAGTACCTGCAGAATAGTCTAACAAACATTGTACAATAAAGGAATGAGTTTCAAAGAAACTCAGTAAGGCAGTTAAATCCATAATAACATAAATGGCAGGATTTCAGAACAAACATAAATGCAATATGGTATGAGACAAGCAATGAATGAATGAATCTAACTCTACATATGCTGGTCTCTATTAGCGAGACATGCTTTAAGTCATAGCACCGTACTTCTTTAGGAAGGTCTCAATCACTCATCATCAGTTGGTAATGGGTCCGGCATCCCTCGGGACATTCCATGGCTGGGGGTATAGGTCACCACTCTCTCACATCACCATTGGTCTAAGTACCGGCGCATGTCAGGGTTAAAGCCTAGCCAAATGCAAGTCTTCTACTCAGTTACGTCAAGTCAGATCCAGATACGTCCATTCCTCGTCCCTGACGATCCTTTCCAGTATCCTTCACACTAGAGTCCTCATAGTCCCTGACTACGGACTCATCAACCCTATTGATCATCCACATATGGTAAACGGGAAGCTCTCACGTCCTCTCACGGGTTGGTTACCGGTCTTAAGCGCCCGTGAGCCCAAGTCTAACCATATGCAACCCTACCAATAAATGGCCCCCACAATGTGATTCCTGTCCTCTCACGGGTTGGTTACCGGTCTTGAGCGCCCATGAATCTCCATTGCTACCACGGGTCGTTCGGTCTCAATACCCCTCCGATTAGGGTCTGACATAACGGGACATCCTAGCCAAACACTACTAGACAGTCCTAGATATGTCATCCAACAGTTTAGGAAGGTGTCCAGAGGGCATCTCCGGAAACATCCCATAATATTCCCGTAGTAGTCCAAGGACAGAAGTGTCAAAAGGACACCTCTCCTTTCCAAACCATACTTAAGCATACACATGCATCAATTCATATCATCACATATATGGTAACTTCATATATGGAAAGAAATCAATAATTACAATCACTTTGTATATAATTGGTAAGTAAATCATACATGAGTCAATTCAATATTAATAAGTAATGCTACTGATATCAAGATAGTACCACAGTAGTATAACATTATAAGAATCTAATTAAAGAAATAAATTAACAAGATTCAAATATAGAAACTAAGATATGCAATTTATGTTGTTAAAGAAGTAACCATCCTTACCTTTTATAACTCGCAAAGGAATCCTAAGAAATCAAGTAAGATCTTGGCAAACTTGAGAAGAAGGTCCTAAACAAGTGTATACAACATATTAGGAAAGATCCCTGACAGAAAAGATACCAAAACATCCAACACAGACCAATTCTGGAGTTGCTGTACTCATTGGTCGAGTGGATTGGTCGACTGGTCCAGTCGACCAATCAGTCGACCAATGCAGACAGTAGCCTAAAAAAAACAGAGTTTTAAGATATAAAATCCGAATTTGGTGGTTCAAAAGGGTACTAATCAAGGGGTAAACTACATCAGTAGTATCCTAACATATAGGGGACCTCAAAACACTAATCGAATCAAGCCATCAAGATCCAAATTAGGAAACAAAAAGTTACCATAATTAGATCAACCATGGATCTTGAAGAATTCAAGATAGAAATCAAAGACAAGAACAATAGGAGAATGGATCATTGCTTCAGGTAAAGGTATCATGAAAAGCATACTTAGATCTTCAAGAAAATAGACCTAAGAGCATAAATCTAAATAAGGAAACAAAACCTACCATATATGTAACTATCATGATTCATGAAGAAAACATGGTATGGTAGAAGAGAAACAACTAGAGATTGATAGATCATGGATCATGAAAAGAAAACACAGCAATTGACTACTAACATGATCAATCTAGAAGATCCAAGGAGATCAGAATTCAAATCAGAAGTTAAACAAAGACTAGATCATGGTTTGATCATGATTCCTTCAAAAGCTTGCAATGATCATGGTTAAGATCATTGTTTTAGCCACTAATCCTTAGGATGACCATGAGAGACAAGTCCAGAGATGTTTGCAACAGAGAATGCAGCATCTCCTCTACTGTCTCAACTCAAAAAGGAAAGAAAAACAGAGATGGAGGAGAAGAAGAGAGTGTAGACATACCTTTGATGCAAAAGGAAGAGTTTTGACGAAGATCCGTCAAGAAAATCACCAAGGATGCAAGGGAGATGACTTGCAGAGGTCTTTGGTTCGTTCCAAAGAGTTTGGAGGCAGCAAATACGAAGTAGACTCGAGATTGGACTTAAATAGAGCAAGCAAGACCTAATTGCCAAAGACAGCACCCATTGGTCGAGTGGATTGGTCGACTGGTCCAGTCGACCAATGCAGACATCAATTCCAAAACAGGGAATTGAAGGCCCAGATCAAATCCAATCCTAAAGGGGTTTTGCACACATATCAAGTGACTTACCTAATAGGTAGAAATGCCTTCAAACCAAGATAGAGAGCACTCCAAGTCCATCAACTAATCCGATCTTCATCAAGATTCAGTTTCCATAAATAGAACTTCATCATCAACTCTCATGGATTCAAAGCCAGACACCAAGTCCTCCACTGGGATGGCCCAAAGCTGACTTCTTACTTTACTTCGGGTCACTGGACCTACAAATAACAAGGTTTCCGGGTCAAGGTTAGGGCTGGGTTTTACAACACCCACTTCTTAACATAACCATTCTGTAAAAACCGAAATGTCAAAAACACCGGATTTCGAAGTTTCGACATAATCCACAAGTCCAAGTGATTAATAATCTTAAATCATGCTTAAATAAATCCATTTAGTCATCAAACAATCAATCATGGGAGCAAAATCACATTTTTCCAAAATTCAACAACAAATGGAGCTACTAGGTCCATTGGTCTATTGATTGGTCGATTGACCCAGTCGACCAATCAAGACAGCACGCGAATTTCAGGGTTTTAAGTGCCAAAATCCCATTCAAACTCATTCCAAACTTTGCCAACTTGAGAGGGAGCTCTGGGGAAGAAGTACTAAGGTCCTTCTAAGTGATTTCCAAGTAGTTTGGTGCTTCAACAACAACAACACTCATTCATCTTCACACAAGGTAAATCTTCATTCCCATTCTCATTTTCATCTTCTCATGCTTGCATTTCATCAAAATCCATGTTTTACTCGTGTCTATTGCTAGAAATCATGCTTAGGAACACTAAGAAACATGTTCCCTAAGTTTTTAACACAATGTCATGCTTAAACAACAAGTTCTAACACAATTTTGCACTTTTACATCGCTTTCGTAACCGAAATCGTTAACTTTAGAAAATTCAATTTCTCATAAATCGCTTGGAGTTTTCGCACGAAATCAAATGCTACATGCTCAAAATGATATTTTGAATGTGTTCATGTAATTTGTCTTTACCAATTTCAAAATTTTCTAAAATCCAATTTTGACCTAGAATGCAAAATCCCCAAATTCCTTGTTGCTGAATTTTCAACTTTAGACCGAGATTTCGATTGATTTCTTCAAATAAACTTCATAGTCATGCAATTCAAGTATTGCGCACATGCTAGTATGTTCAATTCGCATTTTCCCCAAATTCTCAATTTTGATGAAAATTACGAAAATGCCCTTCTGGCTGAATTTTCAAAACAACACAAACAAGCAATGTTTTTTTGTCTTTTCACAAACATCACACCATGCATAGAGGTGGACGAGGTCGAGGCAGGATAGTGGGTGCTAGGTCAGGCAGAGGTCGAGTTCCAGCTCAGCCTAAAGCAGAGGTACATCGGCTTGACAGATTTGACACGCCGCAGGCAGAGTTCCTATACAAGGCATTCTTCGAGTACTGCCACATAGAGTACGGGCGGCTTCTTCACTTACGGGAGCTGAGAGTATTCAGGATTCGACAGAGGTTCGATACCCTAGGGTGGACTCATCTATTCATGGCGGACTTGCCCATCAACCCGGATCTAGTGAGGTTGTTCTTCAGTAACCTCACATCTGTCAAGGAGGCCAGAGGACATGGTCGTCCTTTCAGAATCATTCTCGAGAGCAGGGTCATGGACACATAGATCCGCTTCTCCACTAGGACACTGGCACAAATCCTTCAGGTGCCATACTACTCTCGTCAGTGCCTATGGATACCTTCCGGGGCAGAGGTAGACCGCTACTTGCTACCCTACGAGCTTCACGAGATTTGTGCCACGCTGTGGGATAGCTCAGAGTGTTACTTTCCGTGGAACAACGGACAAATGACGGACTTGGCTCAGATCATCAGTCGCATTGTGGGCCGAGACATCATGCCGAAGGCCAGACATCACCACAAAGTTATAGTGATAGAGGCCGTAGTCATCTACCGGATCTACATGGGATTCCAGATTGACTTGTCCTACATCATCCAGAACGTCATGATAGATCTGGTGGCATGTCCAAGTATGAGGAACCTTTGCTTCAGGAGATTACTGACATTAGTCTTCCAGCACTTCGAGGTGGATCTAGAGGGAGCAGATTCAGTCACTGGAGCATTGGGGCACACTATTAGGACGAGGACTATCAGGCAGATGAGACTGACATAGACTATGAGATCTCCAAGTCCAGAGGGTGAGGAGGAGACAGATGAGGATGAGGCTCAGGTTCCAGTAGATGAGGGTGATGCTAGTCCAGATTCTAATGATCAAGCGGAGGAGGACACAGAGATGCATGAGGCTGATCCTGAGTATCCTAAGATACCCAGATCGTGTGGAGGCCCTTCACATTCAGTCCCAGAGACTTTAGATTTAGGTGCTCAGATGAGATCGATGACTTCCATGCTAAAGAGGATGGAGGTCAGACAGGAGCAGCTTTCTTTCCAAATCAGCACAGACTTCCAAGACTGGAACACCAACATCAACATCCATAGGTACAGAGTCAAACTTCATATTTCCTACTGGGATGGCCCATAGTTGGCTTCTTCCTTTACTCCAGGTCTTCGGACCTAAAAACAACCGGGTTTCCGGATCAGGGTTAGGGTTAGGTTAGGGCTGGGTTTCACACTATGGTGGACATGCTTTAAGTCATAGCACCATACTTCTTTAGGTAAGTCTCAATCACTCAATACCGGGGGAAGTGGGTCCTGAATCCCTCTCAGACAATCCATGGCTGGGGTTTCGGTCACCGCTCTCTACATCACCATTTGGTCTAAGTATTGGCACATGTCAAGGTAAAGCCTAGCCCACTGCAAGTCATCTACTCAGTTGTATCAAGTTAGATCCGGATACTTCCATTCCTCCCATCCCGGGATCCTTTTTGGTATCCTTCACACTAGAGTCACGGATATTACCCACCAGACTCACCAACCGTATTGGTCATCCACAAATAGTAGACGGGAAGCTCTCACATCCTCTCACGGATATGACTCACCGGTCTCGAGTGCTCGTGAGCCCAAGTCTAGCTATTTGAAACCCTACCAATAAATGGCCCCTTTCGGGTATTCGTAGCATGGTTTATGTCCTCTCACGGGTTGGTTATCGATCTTGAGCGCCCATCAAACCATACACTACCACGGGTCATTCAGTTTCAATACCCTTCTGATTCGGGTCTGACACGACAAGGACATCCTAGCCACACAGCTAGACAATCCTATGTATGTCATCCAATAACCCGGGAAAGTGTCGATAGGCACCTTCGGAGAACATCCCATACTATTCCCTCCGATGCCCAGGGACAGAAGCGTCAATAGAACACTCCCCAATCCCAAGTTATACCTAATCAATCACATACTCAAGTCCATCATATCACATACGTTTGATACATCATCATGATAGAAGTTAAAACATAACATCAAAATGATTCATTATATATATAAGTAACAAGAATGATTGATCATTATAACAAAAATATATGAAAGCACAATACTACTGTTCTAAAACATGTATAGCAGTCCTATGATATTCAAAAGCAATTAAGAGACTATGTTCGCTAAGTTATGAATATCAAGACATAAGCACATAGCCTATGTATTTATGGCGATAACCATCCTTACCTTAAGTTGAGTTGATGATGATCCAAGAGTCACAAAGAATGATCCAATAATAGTGTTAAGACCCTAAACAAACATAAATGAAAGATTAGAGAAGAAATTGGGAAAATCGGAGGTCGAACGGGTCAAAACTGGGTGAAGCTGCAGTTAGTAACATGTTTGGTCGATGGTCTTGGTCGATGGCATCAACTAAGGAGGATCGATCAAGACAGTCTCAGGGCTGCATATTGGATTTTGGGGATTTTGGTCTGAAATCAGTCTTTCGAGGTTCGGATCGATCCAGAACTTGGAGGGATGCTTAAGCACAGCATAAAAATACTATTAATCAAGGAATTAACACAATCTAAAGGTCTAAATAGAAAGCCCCAAATTGGACTACTAAGTTCTATAGACAAGAATCATAGCATGGATTGAAATCAATTGCATTTGCATTGGAAAGGCATGAATTAGCTAGGGAAATTTATAGGAATTGGATTAGGATCATATGCTAGCATTAAATATAGACATAGCACACTATATACCTTAGTTTAGGATAAGAATGCATGAAGTTAAGAAGAGAATCAAGGGAATGCATATGCAAGGCTTGAAATGAGAGCATAGCATCAATGGATATGGGAGAGGATCATAGGTTAAGCAAGAGTGAACACTTGGAGTGATGGTTGCAAGGTTGCAGCATCAACTCCAAGGTTTCAACAGCAAGAAAAGGAATAGAAAAGAATAGAATAGAGAGTGAGAGTGATGAATCATACCTTGTAGTTGGTGATGGAGACAAAGAACAATGATTGACAATGATTTGGGTGGAATCTTCTTCACCAATGCCAAGGAGGAGCTTTGGGGAACCTTCTCCATGTTCTCAGGAGTGGTAATGATTAGAATAGGGCTGAAAACACGAGGCTAGCATAAATAGGATAGGGAATATTCCAAAAGAATCATTAACTTCGAGTCTAGGAAACTTTGGTCGATGCTCTTGGTCGATGGCATCGACCAAGGAGGATCGACCAAGACAGTTCAGCAGAAAAATTCAGAAATAGTTCAACAACTTTGGACAGGGATTTGGAGGGCTATACAAGGTCAAATTGAGTGGGGTTTTCTTCTACAAGTCAATCAAGAAGTCTAGTTTTGGAAAATACCTTCGAATTGTGCATGGGAGTCCATTAGGTATGCCAACTAATTCATTCTTCTCCGATGCGCAGATTCTCACTAAACACCGACAATGTACTCAAGTAAGGGGTATCATCGTCAATGTCCACGGACTCAGGCTCCGACTCAAAATTATCAATCAAAAGGGTTCACAAGTCTCTTCTACCACCGCTTCGGGTCTTCGGACCTATAAACAACAATGGATCCGGGTCAGGGTCAGGATAGGGCTGGATTTTACAGAGACTGCAACACGAAGCTGATGCGTGGTGGAATACAACCAGACCTATTTTGGAAGCTTTGCACCCGGTTCTTAATTGGGAAATTTTCAAGGATGCATTTTGCAAGAATTATTTTCCTAAGTCTGTGAGAGATGCTAAGGAAGTTGAGTTTATGGCACTCACATAGGGACCTAGTTCTGTTTTGGAGTACCAGAAGAAGTTTGAAGAGTTGTTTTACTTTGCCCCTGCAGCATTCAAAGGTGATAGAGAAAAGGCAAATAAATTCTTCAAAGGTTTGAGGCTGTCACTAAAGACTTATCTAGCGATTCATCCGATTGTGGACTATGCTGAGATGGTTCAGAATGCGAAGAAGGTAGAAGATAATAAAAGAGAGAATTATCAGCTCCAGCATTCCGTTGCAAACAGGAACCATTTGGTGGACCATAACCGGAGATTCTCTCGGCCTGCTCTTTATTCTGCCCCTTCATTTCAGCCTAGAGGAGCTAGTCCCAGTTTTAGCTCTGCCTCGAGTTGTGGTTCTAGCAGTGCACCGGTGCATCCTATTGCAGGTAGTCAGGATACTGGACCGATCTATGCTAACCCCCGTCCAGTGGTTAATAACCAGAGACCTGCATATCCTCCTTCAGCATCTCCTGTAGGTAGTAGGGATTTGACTTGCTTTAATTGTGGAAAGCTGGGTCATTATTCCCGTAACTGCACCCAGAAACCGAATCCTCAGATGTCAGCTTTGAAGCATGCTTTGAATGTTCCCTCAAGGAAAGTGTTCAGTGTCGTTGGTTCAGAATCTGAGACAGATCACGATATTGTGACAGGTATTATTTGATACTGGTGCATCTCATTCATTCATAGCATCTTCATTTGTGAGTCGTATTCCTGTTACACTTGCGAAGTTGGAAAGAGGACTAGTTATTAGTACTCCTACCAAATCTGTTGTTAGATTAGATGAAGTGGTTGAATCTTGTTCAGTTGATATTGCTGGTAGAACCCTAGAAGCCCGTTTGATCAAGTTGGATATGTTTGATTTCGATGTGATATTTGGAATGGATTGGTTATCTAAGTATGGCGCAATTATCCTTTGTTCTGAAAGGAAGGTACTGTTTCATCCTAAGGATGATAGTTCGTTTGAGTATCAAGGTAATCAAAGGAAGTTGAGCAAGAAGATCGTGGCTGTGACTGTGAAAGTCAGGCAGTGGACCAAAGATGTTGGACTTCTTTCCTCTTTTGTGGATGTCTCAAAAGATGTGAAACAATTGTCTGATATTGAAGTTGTCAAGGACTTTCCTGATGTTTTCCCTGATGATTTGTCTGGTTTGCCTCCAGAAAGGGTGTTAGAGTTTTCAATTGATCTAATTCCTGGAGCAGCCCTTGTTTCGAAAGCTCTGTATATCGGATGGCTCCGACTGAGTTGAAGGAACTTGAAACTCAGTTAAACGATTTGACAAGCAAAGGGTTTATCCAACCCAGTGTTTCGCCTTGGGGACCCCTGGTGTTGTTCATGAAGAAGAAGGACGGTAGAATGCGGATGTGCATAGACTATCGGGAATTGAACAAGTTGACGATTAAAAATAAATATCCTCTTCCTAGGATCGATGACTTGTTTGACTAGCGCTCCGGTGTTGACTATACCAGATGACTCTAGAGGTTTGACAGTGTATACCGATGCCTCTAAAGTTGGTTTGGGTTGTGTTTTGATACAGCATGGGAAGGTTGTAGCTTATGCTTCTAGGCAGTTGAAGAACTATGAGCATAACTATCCTACTCATGATTTGCAATTGGCAGCTGTGGTTTTTGCTCTGAAGATCTGGCGTTACTATCTTTATGGTGAAAAGATATCGATTTTCACTGACCACAAAAGTCTCAAATATTTCTTTACTCAAAAGGAGTTGAATATGAGACAGAGAAAATGGCTAGAACTGGTGAAGGACTATGATTGCGATATTCAGTATCATCCAGGAAAAGCTAATGTGGTTGTTGATGCTTTGAGTAGAAAGAGTAATCGAGAAAGTATATGTGAAACCCAGCCCAAAGCCTTGACTCGAAAACCCTGTTGTTTGTAGGTCCGACAACCCGAAGTAAAGCAAGAAGTCAGCTATGGGCCATCCCAATGGAAGACTTGGTGTTTGGCTTAGAATCCATGAGTGTTGATGACAGTGTTCCATTTATGGAAACTGCACCCTGATGAAGATGGAATTAGTTGATGGACTTGGAGTACTCTCTGACTTGGTTCGAAGGCATTTCTACCTACTTGGTATGTCACATGGTGTGTGTGCAAAACCCCTTTATGTTTGGATTTGATCTGAGCCTTCATTTCCCTGTTTTGGACTTGCAGTTCGATTGGTCGACTCATTGGTCGACTGAGCCAGTCGACCAATCAATCGACCAATGAGATCTGATTTTGCTAATTAGGTCTTTGCTTGTTCTATTTAAGTCCAATCTTGAGTCTACTTAGTACTTTCTGCCTCCAAACTCTTTGGAACGAACCAGAGCCCTCTGCAAGTCATCTCCCTTGCATCCTTGGTGATTCTCTTGACGGATCTTCGTCAAATCTCGTGCATTTACACAAAAAGGTATGTGATCATCCTCTTCTATGTTTTATCTTTGATTCTCCATTACTTTTCTTTCCTTTTCTGATTGAGGACAGTAGAGATGATGTTGTATATCTGTTGCAACTATCTCTTTACTCATTCCCTCTCTTTTCCTAAGGATCTAAAGCTTGGTGGATGATCTTCATCAAGATCATCACTCGCTTTTGAAGGAAAACTTGTATCTATCCTCTTTCCTTATTTAGAATGATGTTCTTCAGCCTTAGCTCTATTTCTTTAGAGAATCTATGCATGTTGTTCATGAATCCTTTGTGATATTAGTAATCCATCATCCTATTGTTCTTGTCCATGATTTTTACTAAGAATTCTTCAAGAACCATGATTGATCTAATTATGGTAACTTTTTGTTTCCTAATTTGTAACTTTAAGACTTGATATGATTAGTGTTTTGAAGTCCTATATATACTAGCATACTACCCTTGTAGTTTCCCCCTTGTTTGGTACCCTTTCGAACCACCAAATTCGGTTTTATATTCTAAAATCTTTGATTTTGAAGGCCACTGTCTCTGTTGGTCGACTCATTGTTCGACTGAGGCAGTAGACCAATCAATCGACCAATGAGGACAACAACCTCATGTTTGGTCTGTTTTGGATGATTTGATTTCTTTCCTTCTAGGTATCTTTCCTAATATGTTATATATACTTGTTTAAGACTTTCTTTCCAAGTCTAAACAAGGTCTTACTTGATTTCCCCAAGATCCTTTGCAAGTTATATAAGGTAAGGATGGTTATTTCCTTAACTACATAGATTGCATGAATCTAGTTTCTATATTTGAATCTTTGGTTTATTTCCTTAATTAGATTCTTACAATGATATACTACTGATGCAACTACCTTGATTACAGTAGCATTACTTGTTTATGCTAAATTGATTCATGTATGATTTACTTACCAAATATATGCAAGTTGGATGTTATTATTGATTTCTTTCCATATAAGAAGTTACCATATATGTGATGTTATGGATTTATGTTTGTGAATGATTAAGTATGGTTTGGAAAGGAGAGGTGTCCTTTTTACACTTCTGTCCTTGGACAACTATGAGAATATTATGGGATGTTTCCAGAGATGCCCTTTGGACACCTTCCTAAACTGTTGGATGACATATTTAGGGATGTCTAGTAGTGTTTGGCTAGGATGTCCCATTATGTCAGACCCTAATCGGAGGGGTATTGGGACCGAACAACCTGTGGTAGCAATGGGGGTTCATGGGCACTCAAGACCGGTAACCAACCCGTGAGAGGACAAAAATCACATTGTGGGGGCCATTTATCGGTAGGGTTGCATATGGATAGACTTGGGCTCACGGGCGCTCAAGACCGGTAACCAACCCGTGAGGGGACATGAGAGCTTCCCATTTACCATATGTGGATTACTTATAGGGTTGATGAGTCCGTAGTCAGGGACTATGAGGACTCTAGTGTGAAGGATGCTGGAAAGGATCGCCAGGGGCGAGGAATGGACATATCTGGATCTGACTTAATGTCACTAAGTAGGAGACTTGCATTTGGCTAGGCTTTGACCCTGACATGCATCGGTACTTAGACCAATGGTGATGTGAGAGAGCGGTGACTTAACCCACAGCCATGGAATGTCCCGAGGGATGCTGAACCCACTACCAAAAGGCGTTGTGTGGTGAGACCTTCCTAAAGAGGTACGGTGCTATGACTTAAAGCATGTCTGCCAATAGAGACCAGCATACATAGAGTTAGAATCATATTGCATCATGTGTTTCATATCATATAGCATTTTACTCTGCTTTGAAATCCTGCTATTTATGTTGTTATGGATTAACTGCCTTACTGGGTTTCTTTGAAACTCACTCCTTTTTGTACAATATCTTTTGTTAGATTACTCTACAGGTACTGATGACTATGAAGGTCAATATGAGGAAGCACAAACTGAAGAAGCGTACTTTACGCAAGGTGTTGGCAACCATGAAGATTACATTGAGGATTCCTCGAGTGGTCTTACTTGTTACCAGGATTAGCCCTACTGTGGAGTGGGAAAGTCTGAGTGTGATTGATGAAGTCTATGTTTATGAAGATGTTCTCTATAAAGTAGAAAAGACTCTAGCTTAGTTTGATTTTATTTTCTTGTCTTTAGAACCAATTGTAATCTTTCTTTTGACTTGCGATCTACTTTTCCGCTGATTGGTAGAGTGAGATTCCGCCTCACTTTACTTTATGATTTAGACATATTTATTGTCTTTTGTACTCTGATGATATATGATTTATTTTTTCCTTATTTGGATCTTTTGATTATACTTTGTACATTGATTATTTATGTTCATGATTATGTTATTGTCTATGTGGGAGGTTGATTACCTCGATACTTGATCTTCAGGGCTGTGGATCACACACTCGGGTATGCCAGGTAGGGTACCTGCTGGGTGGATGTGACAGTATAGATCTGACATCTCTAAGTAAGCCCTTATTGTTCTCCATTGTCAGATTTGGACTTGAGATTTTGTCGGAAGGTTCTGTTGCTATTTTGGCAGCTGTGTCAGTTCGACCGAGTTTGAGGGACTGAATTGTTGCTCTGCATTCGACTGATCCGGAATTGAAGAAGAAGATTGACCTGATCGCTTCGAAGACTAAGGACGTGGAAGATTTCTCCCTAGCGTTTGATGGTGCTTTTGTTTTAGAGAAAGAGTTTGTGTTCCTGCTGTTGAAGACCTCAGAAAATAAATCTTAACTAATGCTCATCAGTCCATCTTTACTATTCATCCCGGAAGTGTGAAGATGTACTATGATATGAAAGGGTATTTTTGGTGGTCCGACATGAAGAGTGATGTAGAAGACTTCATCACTAAGTGTGGAACTTGTCAACGTGTGAAAGTTGTCTGACAGCCTTTGTCTGGCCTTCTGCAACCTCTTCCAGTACCTAGTTGGAAGTGGGAAGACATTGCTATAGATTTTGTCACAGGTCTACCCCGAACTAGCAAAGGGAATGACTCAGTGTGGGTGGTAGTGGATCGATTAACCAAATCGGCACACTTCATTCCGATGAAGATCACCTATACTATGGATAAGTTGGCCCGACTTTATGTTGATAATGTGGTGAGACTGCATGGTGTTCCTGTTAGCATTGTGTCAGATAGAGACCCGAGGTTTACTTCGCGTTTCTAGAATAGTCTACAGAAAGTTCTGGGTACTCAGCTGAATTTGAGTACTGCTCATCATCCTCAGACCGATGGACAAGAACTTCCAGGACCTCCAATACTTTGAGATGTAGACTCCGGTCTACAGGTCCTGCTTCTGGTCATGGGTTATCTGGCTCCAAGAAAAGAAAGAAGAAAGAATCTGACTCTACTCCCGCTGAAATTCCCATTGAAAAAAGTAATCTTCAGGGAGAAACCCCCACAGCCACTGATAACATTGCTTAAGAAACTACAGAACATGTACTTCCCCCTGCATCAGCCGAATTACCCCACAATGCCTCTATTCTCCCAGAAGAAATGGTTGAGAATGAAGGTCAAGGTAAGGAAATTCCTAATTATTCTTTTGATCATCCAAAGAAAATTGCTGAAGATATACTCACTTATGCTGATCAGTAATTTGATGAGAATGTTGATGTGCTTGATCCTCTTTTGGAAACTGTTGTTGGAGAGAATATTTCTGAAAATATTCCTCAAAATGAAAATATTGTTGTGAATGATGCCTTTACTTTTGCTTTCTCTTTACCAAATCTTGCTGTGAATAATGTCATTCCAGACATTAACATAGCTCCTGCTCTTGAAGAAAATGTCCAAAACATCCTACCACATGAAGAAGCCTTTGATGTTGTTCCCCAAGAAGTTAATGTGCTAGCTGATCCCCCAATTGGTCCTGGGGACTAGGAGAACATTGTAGCCGAAAACTTTGATATGCGGCTGCGAATATGGGTCCTCATAATATAATTGAGGTCACCAATCTCCACCCAATTCCTGATCAGCCAGATGATACCCAGAGTGTTGCTGATTCGGGGAATCATTTTAACCCTGAATGGATCTTGAAGGAGAACCATACAGCTAGCCATAATTGGGAAGTTGCTTGCGAATGGGGAATAAAGGGTAGAATCCCTCATGATAAGAGGGAAACAGCTCGTACGTCTGACCCTAATCTTTACTCACATGGATGGGGGTAAGGAACAAATTTCTATCTCTCTTATTAAAAATAACTTATTATTGATTTCATTTACTTATTCTATTTGGTTTTTATTGATCAACTTACAGATGTTTTGGAGCTGCTTTTAATGCTTTTTCTGAAGTACTAGAAAGAGAAAAAGTTCTGTCCCAGGAAAATGACAGCTTGATTAAAAGAAATTTTGAACTAATCAATGTGGTACAAGAACTCAGAAACAGTTTGAACTCTTTAGAGAGAAATTGACAGCTGCTGAATTCAGAGAGATAGATTTGATCAATGATATAGACGATTTACAAAATGATTTCCAACTCTGCTCTAATCTATGCACTGACTTGCAGGAAGAGGTTTCTCTGTTAAGGAGTTCTGTTTTGAAACACAAAGATGAGCTTCTCCAGCTCGACATGTTAAAGAATGATGCTCTAGAAAGGGCTAGACTTGCCACTATTGAGAGAGAAGATCTCAAAGAAAAATTAGCTAGAGCCTTTGCTTGGTCAAAAGGTGTTGAGAAAGAGAAAAATGAACTCTTAGAAAAGCTTGAAAGGACTGAGAAATTAAATGCAAACTTGGAGTTGGCACATGAGTATCATCATAAAGCCTTTAACTCAGTTTTGCAGGAAAAATCTATTTTGGAATATCATAATGATAATTTGGGATTGAGAATTCGTGAGGTTGCTGCAGAAAGAGATAATCTCATGGTTTCTTTAAGTTTGATCTCTAAGGAAAAAGAAAATCTAGAAGTTCTTTTGGATGAGACTCTGAAGGACAAAACTTCTATGCTTGATGACATGCAGTCAGAAAGAAAACAATTTGAGCTAGAAAAGAAAAGAATTCATGATGAACATCAAGTTGTTCTCAGCTCAGTTACCTCATCAATGGAGGAGGCAAGAGATAATCCAGCTTTCCTCGGATTTTGCAAGAATGTGGTAAAGGTCTGTTCTGACCAAATCTTTTTTGAAATTCTCAAAATTTGCCCCAATGTGGATTTCAAGCTGCTGCCTCCAGAATTTCTCCCATCTAGAAAGTTTTTTGATCTTAGGAATTTAAAGCATCTAGATTCAAGTAGTTCTTCGAAAGATGATAATGATGAGACTGCCAGTTCTGACAACAGTTATTCTTCCAGTGATAAGGATGATGATGATGATTCACCTCCACAAGGTGATAAGAATGCTACTACAGATAGCAGCCCACCTGCAAATCCAGATGTTTAAGAAAATATTTTCCTTTGTCTTTTAACTTACCTTTTTGTTAAACTTTTAATATAAGGGCTCTGACTTTGTTAATCTCTTTTATATCAATAGAAATTCCCTTTCTTTTCTTTTGCTCCTTGTGGCTTTGATAAAATAATATTTTGAAGAGAACCCTTGCAACGTTGAACATGGACATAAAATGACAGCTATCCTTGAGTTGTTGCACATCTGATCACATACCATACTTCTGACCAACTACTATATCTTTGATTAGTTGCTGATGAAGTATGCTATAGAAAAAATGACTGATGAAACTTTTTATAACTGATCAGATGCCCTTAGAGAAAAATGGATGATAAGAGCCTTAATAGCTGATTAGAAATTTCTGTCCTTAGACAATAGTTGAAGAAAGTTTTCGCAACTTTGATTAAAGTCTTCCATATAATTTTTCTTGATCAACTCCTCTGCCCTTGATCGAAAGGCTGCCTCGGAAGGCTGGCTACTCGAGCCTGACTTCGAAAAGTCGGGACCACCCTTGGAAGGAATGATCCATGACTAAGCTAGCATGACCGGGCCTCGGAAGGCTGGCTACTTGAGCCTGACTTACAAAAAGTCCGGACCACCCTCGGAAGGAATGATCCGTGATCAGCTTCGGAAAGCATGACCAAGCCTCGAAAGGCTAGCTACTTGAGCCTGACTTACGAAAAGTCGGGACCACCTGTAAAACGCAGCCCTAACCTTGACCCGGAAACCTTGTTATTTGTAGGTCCAGTGACCCGAAGTAAAGTAAGAAGTCAGCTTTGGCCATCCCAGTGGAGGACTTGGTGTCTGGCTTTGAATCCATGAGAGTTGATGATGAGGTTCTATTTATGGAAACTGAATCTTGATGAAGATCGGATTAGTTGATGGACTTGGAGTGCTCTCTATCATGGTTTGAAGGCATTTCTACCTATTAGGTAAGTCACTTGATATGTGTGCAAAACCCCTTTAGGATTGGATTTGATCTGGGTCTTCAATTCCCTGTTTAGGAGTTGTTGAACTGATTGGTCGATTGGACCAGTCGACCAATCCACTCGACCAATGGGTGCTGTCTTTGGCAATTAGGTCTTGCTTGCTCTATTTAAGTCCAATCTCGAGTCTACTTCGTATTTTCTGCCTCCAAACTCTTTGGAACGAACCAAAGACCTCTGCAAGTCATCTCCCTTGCATCCTTGGTGTTTTTCTTGACGGATCTTCGTCAAAACTCTTCCTTTTGCATCAAAGGTATGTCTACACTCTCTTCTTCTCCTCCATCTTTGTTTTTCTTTCCTTTTTGAGTTGAGACAGTAGAGGAGATGCTGCATTCTCTGTTGCAAACATCTCTGGACTTGTCTCTCATCATCTTCCTAAGGATTAATGGCTAATGCAATGATCATTGCAAGCTTTTGAAGGAATCATGATCAAATCATGATCTTGTCTTTGTTTATCTTTTGATTTGAATTTTGATCTCTTTAGATCTACTATATTGATCATGTTAGTAGTCAATTGCTGTGTTTTCTTTTCATGATCCATGATCTATCAATCTCTAGTTGTTTGTCTTCTACCATACCATGTTTTATTCATGAATCATGATAGTTACATATATGGTAGGTTTTGTTTCCTTATTTAGATTTATGCTCTTAGGTCTATTTTCTTGAAGATCTAAGTATGCTTTTCATGATACCTTTACCTGAATCAATGATTCATTCTCCTTCTTTTTATTGTTCTTGTCTTTGATTTCTATCTTGAATTCTTCAAGAACCATGATTGATCTAATTATGGTAACTTTTTGTTTCCTAATTTGAATCTTGATGACTTGATTTGATTAGTGTTTTGAGATCCCCTATATGTTAGGATACTACTAATGTAGTTTACCCCTTGATTAGTACCCTTTTGAACCACCAAATTCGGATTTTATATCTCAAAACTCTGATTTTATAGGGTTATGTCGCATTGGTCGATTGATTGGTCGATGGGCAAGAGACCAATCCAATCGACCAATGAGTACGCAACTCCAGAATTGGTCTGTTTTGGATGTTTTGGTATCTTTTCTGTTAGGGATCTTTCCTAATATGTTGTATACACTTGTTTAGGACCTTCTTCTCAAGTTTGTCAAGATCTTACTTGATTTCTTAGGATTCCTTTGCAAGTTATAAAAGGTAAGGATGGTTACTTCTTTAACAACATAAATTGCATATCTTAGTTTCTATATATGAATCTTGTTAATTTATTTCTTTAAATAGATTCTTATAATGTTATACTACTGTGGTACTGTCTTGATATCAATAGCATTACTTATTTATATTGAATTGACTCATGTATGATTTACTTACCAATTATATACAAGTTAATTGTAATTATTGATTTCTTTCCATATATGAAGTTACCATATATGTGATGTTATGAATTGAAGCTTGTGTATGCTTAAGTATGGTTTGGAAAGGAGAGGTGTCCTTTTGACACTTCTGTCCTTGGACAACTACGGGAATATTATGGGATGTTTCCGGAGATGCCCTCTGGACACCTTCCTAAACTGTTGGATGACATATCTAGGACTGTCTAGTAGTGTTGGGCTAGGATGTCCCGTTATGTCAAACCCTAATCGGAGGGGTATTGAGACCGAATGACCCGTGGTAGCAATGGGGATTCATGGGCGCTCAAGACTGGTAACCAACCCGTGAGAGGACAGGAATCACATTGTGGGGGCCATTTATTGGTAGGGTTGCATATGGATAGACTTGGGCTCACGGGCGCTCAAGACCGGTAACCAACCCGTGAGGGGACGTGAGAGCTTCCCGTTTACCATATGTGGATGACAAATAGGGTTGATGAGTCCGTAGTCAGGGACTATGAGGACTCTAGTGTGAAGGATACCGGAAAGGATCGTCAGGGACGAGGAATGGACATATCTGGATCTGACTTGATGTAACTAAGTAGAAGACTTGCATTTGGCTAGGCTTTACCCTGACATGCGCCAATACTTAGACCAATGGTGATGTGAGAGAGTGGTGACTTAACCCCCAGCCATGGAATGTCCTGAGGGATGCCGGACCCACTACCAAAAGGCATTGTGTGATTGACCTACCCAAAGAAGTATGGTGCTATGACTTAAAGCATGTCTGCCAATAGAGACCAACATATGTAGAGTTAGATTCATACATTTATTGTTTGTTTCATACCATATTGCATTTATGTTTGTTCTGAAATCCTGCCATTTATGTTATTATGGATTTAACTGCCTTACTGAGTTTCTTTGAAACTCATTCCTTTATTGTACAATGTTTGTTAGACTATTCTACTGGGTTCTGAATATCATGACGGCCCGTATGAAGAAGCGCAAGGAGAAGAGGCATATCTCCAGGAAGGTGATTGCAGTTACAACAATTACACTGAAGATCCCGCGAGTGGTTATGCTCCGTACGATGCTTAGTCCGACCATAGAGTGGAAGCACCCTTGTGCCGTTTATGAGATTTATACTTATAGGGATGTTGTCTATAAGATTGAGAACAATTTAGTTACCTATTGTACCTGCTATTGGGATTAGATTCTATCTTGCTTATTCTCTTTTAGAACTACTTTTCCGCTGGTTGTAGAGTGGGATTTCGCCTCACTTTACTTATCTGATTTAGACACTCTGATTATGTCTAGTACTCTGAGTTATATATGATTCATCCTTTTCTTATTTGGATCTATGGTTTATCTTCCGCACTTTTATTATTATTGTTTATGATTATGTTATTGTTTATGTGGGAGGTTGATTACTCGATACCTGATCTTCGGGCTGTGGATCACACTCTCGGGTATGCCAGATAGGGTACCGGCTGGGAGGATGTGACACCACCCTCGAAAGGAATGATCCGTGATCAACTTCTGAAAGCATGACCAGGCCCGGGACCACCCTCGGAAGGAATGATCTGTGATCAGCTTCTGAAAGCATGACCAGGCCTCGGAAGGCTGGCTACTTGAGCCTGACTTACGAAAAGTTGGGACCACCCTTGGAAGGAATGATCCGTGATCAGCTAGCATAATCAGTCCTCGGAAGGCTAGCTTACTAGAGCCTAACTTCGGAAAGTCGGGATCACCCTCGGAATGAATGATCCTGGATCAGCGTTAGAAAGCATGATCGGGCCTCAAAAGGCTGGCTACTAGAGCCTAACTTTGGAAAGTCGGGATCACCCTCGGAAGGAATGATCCTGGATCAACATTAGAAAGCATGATTAGAAGACTGGTTCGACAAAAAAGACCTTTTGCACAAATTGAAGAAGAATCTTTTGATGACCATGGTTGATAGAAGTAATTCCTTCAAGAATACCAAAAAATTCTGCTTCTTTTCTATTGATAATATTTCTTGAGGTGAATTACATTTCATGGTCGCCTCAAACAGCTTCCATAAGCATCCTTGAGCCAATATGTATTTTTGCTCACAGTCTTTGTTACCACATATGGTCCTTCCCAATTTGCAGAGAGCTTTCCACAGTTCCTCGGATTTGATGCTGATTTCTTCCTCAAGACCAAATCTCCAACTTTAAAAGATTTAGGTCTGACACGAGCATTATAGTATGCCGCTGTTCTCCTCTGGTACTCTATATTTCGATACAGAGCTCTCTCCCTAACTTCATCCAAAAACTCAAGATTTACCCTCAATCCTTCTTCGTTAGTTACTGGATCGAACCTCTCTGATCTATCTGACCCAACCATTACCTCCACTGGAGCCAATGCCTCAGACCCATATGCCAGCTTAAAGGGTGTTTCTCCCATTGGTGTTCTGATTATAGTTCTATACGCCCATAGCACATGAGGTAACTCATCAACCCACAGGTTGTTTGCCTCATCCAATCTCCTTTTAATTCCTTGTAAAAGAGTTCCATTAGTTACCTCGATTTGACCATTGCATTGAGGATATGCCACAGAAGAGTTTTTGCATTCGATGTGATAATCTGCACAGAATTCCTTGAACCTTTCATTGTCAAATTGAGTTCCATGATCCGTCAATAAGACCTTTGGAAAACCATATCTGAAGATGACCTTGTTTCTAAAAAACCTTCTCAATTTGGTTTGTGGAGGTTGTGGCTAAGGCTTCTGCCTCCACCCCTTTTGTGAAATAATCAATTGCAACTACCACAAATTTTTCCCTCCAGATACAACAAGAAATGGACCAAGTAGATCCATCCCCCAAATTGCAAATGGAATGGGATTGAGAATTGATGTCAGCTGCTCCGCCAGTTGGTTATGAATTTGAGCATGAATTTGGCACTGATGACATCTCCTTACATATTCAATTGCTTCAGCTTGCATTCATGGCCAATAGAATCCTTGCCTTAAAATTTTATAGGCCAAAGCTTTCCCACCTAGATGACTTCCACAGATTCCTTCATGGACCTCTGCCAGAGCATATTGTGCATCAGATGGTCCCAAACACTTCAAAAGTGGCACAGAAATTGTTCTTTTATATAACAATTCATTCTTTAGAACAAACTTGGAAGCTCTTCTTTTCAAAGTTCTGGTCTTTTCTCTGTCCTCAGGGAGAATACCCTCTTTAAGATACTATATAATAGGATCCATCCAAGACACTTCTGCATCAATTTCCATTATCTCTGGCTCTGAACTAGAATATCTAGCTCCTCAATATATACAGCCTGCGGTAAAGAAGCAAACTTTGCAGATGCTAACTTCGCAAGAGAATCTGCCATTGTGTTCTGATTTCTGGATATTCTCATAATCGAGAATTGTGAAAACCATCTTTTACATTCCAACACCTTCTTAAAATAACTGATCATCCGACCATCTTTCGCATCATATGCTCCCGTGACTTGACTGACCACCAGCTCAAAATCGCTTTTTACTTCAATGTTTTGCACACAAAGGGATTTGGCCAGTCGTAATGCCGCAATGAGAGCTTCATACTCTGTCTCATTGTTTGAAGCGTGGAAGTTAAATTGAAGAGCGTTCTAAATTAAAAATCCGAACAGACTTTGTAAAATCACGCTTGCTCCTGATCCCTGAGAATGACTTGATCCGTCTACATGAAGAATCCATCCAGTAGATATCTCACTAGAATCTTTCTGCTCCTCTGGTGATGAAATACTTTCAACAATAAAATTAGCTAAGACCTGTGCCTTTATCGCAGTTCTGGGCTTATAATTCATGTTCAGTCAATTCGACTGCCCATGATACCATTCTCCCGGCAAGATCAGGCTTATATAATATTTTCTTTAAGGCCAGTTAGCAAGAACAATAATTGGATGAGCCTGGAAAATAGGGCCTAAGCTTTCGGCCGCTATTATCAAAGCTAAAGCCTGTTTTCAAATTCCGGATATCTAGACTCTGCATCTAACAATGTATGGCTTACAAAGTAGATAGGATTTTGGATAGTACCTTCTTCTCGGATTAATACTGCACTTACTGCTTCTTTCGAAGAAGATAAATATATTTGCAAGACCTCTCCTGGCTTCAGCCGAGATAGAACTGGCGAACTGGTTAGCCTCCTTTTTAATTCTTCAAACGAACTTTGACAGTCCTCTGACCATCTGAATTCGTTAAGTGCATTTAAAGTTTTCAACACCTTGAAGAATGATGCACATTTATCTCCCGATTTGGATATGAATCTGCTCAATGCCACAACTCTTCCTGTTAAACTCTGGTTTTCTTTCATATTGTTGGGTGCTAACATATCCAGAATGGCCTTGACTTTTTCTGGATTCGCCTCAATACCCCTCTGTGTTACCATATAACCAAGGAATTTACCAGATGAAACTCCAAATGCACACTTTTTAGGGTTAAGTCTCATTCCATTCCTTCTGAGTACATCAAAGCATTCCCTTAGATCAGTGAGATGATTAGATATGAATTGGCTTTTTACGAGAAGATCATCCACATAAACTTCCATATTTCTTCCGATCTGATTAGCAAACAATTTATTCATTACCCTTTGATATGTTGCTCCAGCATTTTTTAATGCGAAAGGCATAACCTTATAACAATAGATTTCTCAATTCGTCATAAATGCTGTGTGAGGTTGGTCCTCCTTTTTCATAAGAATTTGATTATAGCCAGAATAAGCATACATAAAACTTAACATTTGTTGACCTGATGTGGCATCAATCAACTGATCAATTCGTGGCAGAGGATAACAATCTTTAGGACAAGCCTTGTCCAAATCAGTATAATCCACACACATTCTCCACTTGCCATTATGCTTCTTCACCATTACGACATTTGCCAGCCATTTGGGACATTCAATATGCTCAATAAATTTAGACTTTCTGAGCTTTTCCACTTCGATTTTGATCGCATCATGTTTTTCTGATAAGAAATTCCTTCGTCTTTGTTTTACTGGTTTAACAGATTTATGTATCCAGAGACAGTGTTCTACTACCTCCCTGCTTAACCTGGCATATCTTGTGCTGACCAGGCAAAGACATCTGCATTTAGTTTAAGAAATTCTTTCAACAGGTCCTTATCTTGATTGGTCTTATCAGCCCCAATCATGGTTCCCCTGTCTGGATTTTCGAGACCAAAAGAAATTTTTTCTAGCTTCTCCACTGGCTCTCCTCTCTGAATTTTTTCTTCATCCCTATTATCCATAACCTCAACAGTAAGGGCAAGAGCTTTACCTTGCGGTTTTGAATCTTTCAAGAAAGTTGTATAGCTTTGTCTCGAGGTTCTCTGATCAAACGTGCATTCTCCAATGCCTCCTTCAGTTGGGAATTTTACTTTTAAATGCCTCGTTGAAACCACAGCTCCAATAGCATTCAGAGTTGGCCTTCCCAAAATTATATTGTAAGCTAACAGATTCTTTATCAATAAAAATTTAGTAACTGTAGTTACTGTTTGTGGATGTATTCCCAATGTAATTGTTAACTCCACAGTTCCTTCCACTGAAGTAGATTCTCCAGAAAATCCAAATAGTCTTATTTCGCAAGGTTTATCTTGACTGCATCCATCTTCAACCGTTGAAAGGCTTCGTAAGACATAATGTCCACAGAAGATCTTGTATCAATTAAAACCCTGTGAATATCCCTGTTTGCCACCTCAATGACTACAACGATGGCATCATCATGTGGCTCTTGAATTCCATCCATCTCCTCGTCTGTGAAAACTATTTCCTTCATCTTCTTAATTCTTTTAGGAATAACATGAGGTTTGACAGCATTGACATAACTGGCATGAGCCTTAGACTTTGAAATTGAGTTTAAATCTAAACTCCCCAAGATGGTCATGACAGGAGACTGCTTCTGTTGAACCCGTTGGTTTTCTTGATGTTTAGCATTTTCATCTAGAGAACTAGATTGAAAATATCTCTTCGCCTGGTCCTCCCTCACTAGTGTCTGGTTATCCCATCTTCTCGGTTGATCAGCTACGTTTCTCCAATTACCTCTGTTTCTCCTTTGAACATAATGATCTAGTCTCCCTTGACTGATAAATCGCTCAATTTCATTTTTCAGGATTCTGCAATCATCAGTATCATGACCATGATCCCTGTGATATCTGCAAAATCTGTTTGGATTCCGCTCATCTGCCTTTGCTATCATCGATGCTGGCCATTTTACAAATCCTTGATATTGAATTCGCATTAGAATTTCTGATCTTCTAGTATTAAGAGTATAATTTTCCAGGAATGGTCTTGGAATATCCCTTCTAATTTGACGATCAGGACCATTCCTCGGATAATTTATGTTGTTCCTTCGATCCCTCTGATCAGACCTCATGACTCCATCTTCCCTCTTTTTGCTTCCATCGCCATTAGTCTCCTTCCTCGCCTGAAGGATATCTTTCATGTTAGCATATTGATTATGTAAAACCCAGCCCTAACCTTGACCCGGAAACCTTGTTATTTGTAGGTCCGATGACCCGAAGTAAAGTAAGAAGTCAGCTTTGGGCCATCCCAGTGGAGGACTTGGTGTCTGGCTTTGAATCCATGAAAGTTGATGATGAGGTTCTATTTTTGGAAACTGAATCCTGATGAAGATCTGATTAGTTGATGGACTTGGAGTGCTCTCTATCTTGGTTTGAAGGCATTTCTACCTATTAGGTAAGTCACTTGACTTGTGTGCAAAACCCCTTTAGGATTGGATTTGATCTGGACCTTCAATTCCCTGTTTTGGTCTTGCTGTCAGCATTGGTCGACTGATTGGTCGATTGGGCGATCGACCAATCCACTCGACCAATGAGTGCTGTCTTTGGCAATTAGGTTGTTCTTGCTCTATTTAAGTCCAATCTCGAGTCCACTTCGTATTTGCTGCCTCCAAACCCTCTGGAACGAACCAAAGACCTCTGCAAGTCATCTCTCTTGCATCCTTGGTGTTTTCTTGACGGATCTTCGTCGAAACTCTTCTTTTTGCATCAAAAGGTATGTCTACTCTCTCTTCTTCTCCTCCATCTTTGTTTTTCTTTCCTTTTTGAGTTGAGACAGTAGAAGAGATGTTGCATTCTCTGTTGCAAACATCTCTGAACATGTTCTCATGATCATCCTAAGGATTTGAGGCTAGAACAATGATCTTAACCATGATCATTGCAAGCTTTTGAAGGAATCATGATCAAACCATGATCTAATCTTTGTTAAACTTCTAATCTGAATTCTGATCTCTTTGGATCTTCTTTGATTGATCATGTTAGTAGTTAATTACTGTGTTTTCTTCCCATGATCCATAATCTATAAATCTCTAGTGTTCTCTTCTACCTTACTATGTGTTCTTCATGATGCATGGTAGTTACATATATGGTAGGTTTTATTTCCTTATTTAGATTTATGCTTCTAAGCCTTATTCCATTAAGATCTATGTATGTTTTCATGATACCCTTACCTGAAGCAAAGATCTATCCTCCTATTGTTCTTGTCTTTGTTTTCTATTTCAAATTCATCAAGATCCATGGTTGATTTAATTATGGTAACTTTTTGTTTCCTAATTTGGATCTTGATATCTTGATTTGATTGGTGTTTTGAGGTCCCCTATATGTTAGAATACTACTGATGTAGTCTACCCCTTGATTAGTACCCTTTTGAACCACCAAATTCGGATTTCATATCTTAAAACTCTGTTTTTTAGGCTATCGTCTCGCATTGGTCGATCGATTGGTCGATTGGACAGTCGACCAATCCACTCGACCAATGAGTACAAAGCAACTCCAGAATTGGTCTATGTTGGATGTTTTGGTATCTTTTTCTGTTAGGGATCTTTCCTAATATGTTGTATATACTTGTTTAGGACCTTCTTCTCAAGTTTGCCGAGATCTTACTTGATTTCTTAGGATTCCTTTGCGAGTTATAAAAGGTAAGGATGGTTATTTCCTTAATTACATAGATAGCATGAATCTAGTTTCTATATTTGAATATCATAGATATGATTCCTAAATTAGATTCTTACAATGATATACTACTGTTGCATAACTTTGATTACGGTAGCATTACTTATTCATATTAAATTGATTCATGTATGATTTACTTACCAATGTTATACAAGTGATTGTAATTATTGATTTCTTTCCATATATGAAGTTACCATATATGTGATGATATGAATTGATGCATGTGTATGCTTAAGTATGGTTTGGAAAGGAGAGGTGTCCTTTTGACACTTCTGTCCTTGGACTACTACGGGAATATTATGGGATGTTTCCGGAGATGCCCTCTGGACACCTTCCTAAACTGTTGGATGACATATCTAGGATTGTCTAGTAGTGTTTGGCTAGGATGTCCCTGTTATGTCGGACCCTAATCGGAGGGGTATTGAGACCGAACGACCCGTGGTAGCAATGAGGATTCATGGGCGCTCAAGACCGGTAACCAACCCGTGAGAGGACAGGAATCACATTGTGGGGGCCATTTATTGGTAGGGTTGCATATGGTTAGACTTGGGCTCACGGGCGCTTAAGACCGGTAACCAACCCGTGAGAGGACGTGAGAGCTTCCCGTTTACCATATGTGGATGATCAATAGGGTTGGTGAGTCCGTAGTCAGGGACTATGAGGACTCTAGTGTGAAGGATACCGGAAAGGATCGTCGGGGACGAGGAATGGAAGTATCTGGATCGACTTGATGTAACTAAGTAGAAGACTTGCATTTGGCTAGGTTTTACCCCGACATGCGCAAGACTTATACCAAATGGTTGTGAGAGAGTGTGTTGACTTAACCCCCTGCCATGGTTTGTCCTGAGGGATGAAGGACCCATTACCAATCGGCTGCTCAAGACCGGTGAAATGATCCGTGAGAGAATCCAAGATATCTTAAATGGTTGAGGATGTGAGTGGACTTTCCTAAAGAAGTACGGTGCTATGACTTAAAGCATGTCCGCCAATAGAGACCAGCATACATAGAGTTAGATTCATTCATTCATTGCTTGTCTCATATCATATTGCATTTATGTTTGTTCCGGAATCCTGCCATTTATGTTATTATGGATTTTTAATCGCCTTCTTACCGAGTTTCTTTGAAACTCATTCCTTTATTGTACAATGTTGTTAGACTATCCTGCAGTACCGAGTACTATGACGGTCCCTATGAAGAAGCGCAAGGCGAAGAGGCATATCTCCGGGAAGGTGATTGCGGTTACCACAATTACTCTCGAAGATCCCGCGAGTGGTTATGCTCCGTACGATGCTTAGTCCGACCATTGAGTGGAAGCGTCCTTGTGCCATTTATGAGATTTACACTTACAAGGATGTTGTCTATAAAGTGGAGAACAATTTAGTTACCCAATGTACTTGCTATTGGGATTAGATTTTGTTTAGTTTATTCTTTAGAGCTACTTTTCTGCTGGTTGTAAAGTGGGATTTTTGCCTCACTTTACTTACCTGTTTGATACTCTGATTATATCTATTATTCTGATTCATTTATGATTCATTCTTTCTTTATTGGATCTATGATTTATCTTCCGCACTCTTGTTATGATTGTTCATGATTATGTTATTGTTTATGTGGGAGGTTGATCACTCGATACCTGATCTTCGGGCTGTGGATCACACTCTCGGGTATGCCAGATAGGGTACCGGCTGGGAGGGCGTGACTGATTACACCGGGTTGTCAATTCTGCAATGTTCGCTGGTTTGTTCATGATCAGGAATCTAATAAATGCTCGTCTGTCAAACCTCTGAACATAGCATCATACGCTACTGCTTCATTCAAATTCTTTATCTGAATTGATTCTTGATTGAATCTTTTCATATAACTTCGAACTGACTCTCCTGACTTTTGGCGAATTGCAGCTAGATTATCCACTATTTTGCTACTCTTCATACTATTTTGGAATCCCGACAAGAATATTTTTGTCAGATCTCTGAAATCTCTAATGGAATCCGATAATAAACTGAGGAACCAAGTTGTTGCAGGACCTTTCAACGATGATGGGAAGGATCGACACTTTAAAACATCAGAATTACCTGCCAACATCATAACGGAATTGAATTGAGCCAGGTGTTCCATCGGATCTGTGCTTCCATCATACATTGTGAACACCGGAAGCTTAAAATTATGCGGCAATGGTGCTGGCATGATATCTTTAGAAAATGGATTTTGTTTCATCGCTTCTTCCACTTTTTCTCCATTGTCCTTGTTCGTCAATCGTTGAATTTGATCGTCCAGGATACGAAATCTTTTACTGATTTCAAATCTGTGAACTTCAGATCTGCTATCTTTTGATCTCCTTGTTTCTCTCTTATCTCTCCGATCTCCAAGACTTCTACTCTTTTTACTTTGAATGTGGCTTAATCGATCGTCCTTGGATGATCCTTGATCTTCAGATTCCAAAGGAATGTAATTTGGATCTGCACTTTCTCCTTATTCCTCCCTGAGAATTTATCTCCTCTGGCTTGCTTTGGACCTTTGAATCTGAGGATTTGGAATAGAAATCGCCTCAGCTTGAGACAGAGTTCAAGATCTTCTAGCTGGTGAGATCAGAACTCTTCCTTCTGGTTGAATTCCGACTTGCTTGATGAACGTCCTCATCAGATTTTGCATTTCAAGTATTTGATGTTGCATACTTTCAAATCGTTCGGTGATTTGATTCGGATCCAGTTTCAAATGAGAAGCAGTCAGCGTATCTGCAAGTTGCTTCTCCTGTCTTTCAAAAATCTCAGCAGGATGAGGTGAGCGATCTTCCTTCATTCTTTGCCTTTGCCTAGTCTGCATTGTCAGAATTTGCAGTGCTGGAATTGTTTCTCTTGTTCTTCTTTTTGGATTTACTCTCCTCGGCTCTCTCTGGCTTGTTTCTGCCATTTCAACTGGTAATATTTCCTCTCGCTCAGGTGATTGAACCATAACCTTTGTTCTGAACTTGTTCAAGCTGATTTCCCATAGACGGCGCCAAAATGTTGATGCTAATTTTGCCAATAGCTTTGAACCGCAATCATCGCACCAAGCTCCTCAGATCTGGATCGATCTGATTCCTATGTTAGTCTCCCGTTCACTGGAAAATGAAACACACCAGTTAGAAACGGAGCCGATCGTCTTGATCGGCGTTGCGTCTCCAATGGTCTAGTTAGGTATGTGAAGATAGTTCTCCTGAGCTCGAAGGAGCTTCTGAGATGTTTTAATGGAGTAATGTTAGGAATGAATCCGATGTTTGAATCGTTCTAAGAGACTTACCCTTGACGAGTCCTTTGCTTCCTTTTTGTATAGATTTCCCGCCTATAGTGTTTTCAACCATGACCATCGGATCATAGCTCCTGATTAGATGGTGATAATTAACCTTTTTTTATAATCTTGAGTGGACCCATAAATTTCTTTGTTTAAACAATTGAGCCCATTTACACTGTCATTGAACCGGAGCGAACGGTCTTAAATCGGGACTGGGATATTTTAGTCATAACACCTAGATACAAAACCAAAGAATTGTTCTCAAATACAACTCTAAAATCTCATAAGAAAAATAACAGAAACAAGATTTCTCCTAATATCTGGAAAGCATACAAGCACGTCATGGAGTAGCAGCGTTCGGCCACCTCGCAAAACTAATTTGTACATACCAATGCCAACCTCCACACTTGAGTTGTTCCCCATCGTTATTCTTCTGCTTCCTCTTGGAACACGATGTTATTCAATGAAGCTCGAGCGTTCCCATTATATGTGTCCTGTCACACCTCCTGCTTAGTGCAATCATGAGCAAAATGACCAGGCTTTCAGCAGTTGAAGCAAATCAAAGGTGATTTCTTCTTGCCAACACTAGTCCCCCTTGAACGCTTGGGGCCACTCTTGTTTCTGTTCCCACCTTGGTTACTTTGACTGGACCATTGAGGTTGAGCTTTCTCCTTCTTGCTCTTAGAACCTACACCCTTACTAGTGCTAGTTTTAACAGCAAGTACTTTAGTGTGAGGGGCATCAGTCAACATCAGATCCTCCTCCAGCTCAAGGTGCTTGGTAGCCTGATCAAAAGTCTTGACCTCATCAGCATGAGTCAAGAAGATCTTCATATGCTCCCAAGTCTTAGGCAATGACCTGATGACTGCAGAGACTTGCTCCTCATCAATCTTTTGGCGCCCACATGCGCTCAACTCACTTATCATGTTGGACATAATGGTTATACGTTGCCTCATGGTGTGACCTTGGCACATCTTATAACCATCAAAAGTGAGTCCGAGCTGGCAGCTTTTGTGGTGGAAGTCCCTCAATATTGGAACTTCACTGCCTCCCACAAAGACTCTCAAACCGAAGCATTAGGTCATCCCTCATGGAGCTTAGGATAGTAATCCTAGCTACCCGATCTTTCCTCTTCTAGGCATTGTAAAGCTCAAGGTCCCTGCAATGTTGTGCAGTGGCACCTTCCTCAAGTGGGGACATGGTCTAGTTTATGGTTTCCAACATGTCCTCCTCTTCCAAGAGATACTGCACATTCGGTGCCAGAGGTCATAATTCCTCTCATTCAGTTTATCTACTTTCGTGAGGTCAGCAACTATGCTCTTGGTAACAACCATTAAACTAGAGATAATATATACAAGGATGAGTTCATCTATTCTAGCATAAAACATAACACAAGCAATAGCAATTCACACTAGCATAGTCAACCTATGGGATAAGTATTTAAACCAAAAGAGATGCTAACAAACATTCAATCAAATTCTCCTGCAAACCCACATAGACTTATATACTAGTTTCATTATGTGCTAGAAACATGATTAAAAGGCCCAAAATTAAAATAGTTTTAATAAAATAAAACACCCAATCATGTTTATGCTATGAGGTGGTTCACATAGAATGCTTCTACCTCACTAGCTCCCACTAGGCCCCAGTGGGCTCTCAATGCCCAAACATCACTCAAAGTGTTGGGCTACTGGTGTCTAGTAAGTTAGAAACACATTCAAAACTAGATAGACTACAGTAAAAAAAATTCCACCTCCCAGACAGACTGCTATTTAGCCCAAACAGACTTCCATCTCCCCAGACAGACTTTCCGTATGGTCCACTATGATCAGACAAACGTCCGTCTGGTCCTCAGTGTCCAAATGGCATCTGCAATTATGCACGAATTACAAAACTGAAAAAACGAAAAAAATTCGTTTTTCTCCCAAAAAACGCATGAAAAATCCAGCAATTATTAAATGAAAATACATTCTCATGGATCATCAATCATACACATTTTTTTTACAGAAGGGTAATCATAAGGATCCTCCCACTTGGATCTGAACCCAAAAAAATAAGGGTTTCTTAAAACCCTCTCAATTCTCCATAGGTTTCCTATTAAACCTTGGATTCTTCATGGGTTTCTATAAATCCTTGATCCTCCCATTAGATCCATTCAAGAAATCACAAACAATTGGAAGGAGCAAAGAACCATGGGAACCACGGCTCTGATGCTAATGTAGGTTATATTCTATATCTTTATACTTGAAATAGAAGGGAGAAAGATCCTTACCTGGATTCGCTTTCCCAAATATAGAATATCTGTAGCGGAAGTAATTGGATCCACGTTCTCATTCCTCCACGATCCCGTCACCGATTTGATTCCACAATCACAAGGAGAGGGAATGAATTTCACAACCCAAATGCCGTGTGGAAGGATGGTATTGAGATCCAAAGCAAGGAGAAGAAAATCCTCTAATAACTTCTCCTTCCTGCGTTTCTTGGAGAGAGGGGGGGGGAGAGAGAGAGGGAGCCGCCTTTTAGGAAATCTCACGTACGAATAATGTGATCACCCAAGTGATACGGTGGTTACCAAATATATATCCTTATATTTTGTAACCGCCCTAAAAATGAGTTTCCAATTTTGCCCTTGGGCATATAATTATATTAATAATTAATAAAACCCAACATGAAGTTAAGCTTATTGAACTTTTACAATTTTTTAACTTTTCTGAAGTCTTTGAGTATACCACCACAACTCCATGAAATCCAACCTATGATGCTCGAGGGAGTATTGAAGAGACAACTTCAAAATAAAAAAGAGTAAGACCTAAGAAATTAGGCTTCAAAAAGAGAAAGACCAAAGGAACTTAGGCTTCAAAAAGAGTAAGACCTAAGAAACTTAGGCTTCGAAATAAGGAGTAAGACGTAAGAAATTTAGGCATCCAAAAAAGAAAAAAGACCTATGAAAACTAGGCATTTGATAAGTCAAACATACACTTACCGAACAAGATCTCTTCACAAAGATGAGAAAAAGATAGGCCAACCGTACAACTAACATAGTCACCGAACAAGATTGCACGGAAAATTGGTCGAATAAACATAAAGACCAAAATTGGTCGAACATACATAACTGTGTTCAAAAATTTACATAGACCAAAAGTGGTTGAGCATACATAATTTTGTTAAAAAAAAGATTACATATCAACTCATGCCTGGTCACTTTGGGAGTCACTTCCCGAGTCTTCATAATCAGACTTATGACTTGAAGAATCACGAGATGCAGCGCCTGAAGTTTCAACCTAAGGCATGGGATCCTAGTTCGAATCTAAAAAATTGGTCACCTTAACCCTTTAAGGCCTAAGGACCCTGGGGTGAGGGACGAGGAATCTTGAGGTCATCGTAAATCCCCGAATCAATCAAGCTCTTGAACCTCTCCAAATTCAGATCCTTAAATGCCCCAATGATGCTTTGGAATGTTTGGCGACGAGCATATAGGTACCTGGGAGTAGCGACCTTGGCCATAAATTTTCTACATCTAGCCGTCTTGATCCACCTCTTTATGACCTCATGACGAAGTGCATTAGGGATATCCTCGAAAACACTTGGAGACTTTTCCTCCACCAACCTTGTAAGCCGAGCAACCTCATGATTGGAGCTAACAAGTGTGGATTGAAGACCTGCAATCTCAGCATCCTTGTCGCCAATAATTTTCTCCTTACCGACCAATAAGCCTTTAGTTTCTTCCAAACGGGTATGGAGGGAAGAGTGTTCGAGCATCAAAGCCTCGTTATTCCCTTTCAGGGTGGCCATCTCACTCATAAGTTTGGCCTCCTTAACTACCCAAGAATCCTTGCTTGCCTTTAAGGAAGATAGCTCGTCCTCCAACTCTTTAACACGTTGCTTGGATTTGCGCAATGAAAAATAATCTTCCTGAGCAGCATCAATGCTTTGACCAAGAGATTGAACCAAAGCGCATGCCATCCTATAATTAATAAATGATCACAATCAGAATAATACATGTACCGATCATTGAGCAAGTGATGATCACATACCTAATAGTGATGCTGTGAGCTTGGAGACGACCAAACTCCCTTAAATACGCTATGTCAGCAGGAAGTAAAACACCATCCAGCCAATTAGTAGCAACATTGGAGGCAGTAGAGCCGGTGAATATAGAAGAACTACTATTCAATGACCAATCTGGTCGAAGAACAGCTGATGGTTCCAATGGAGTTTTTGTTTCTGTTGGTGGATTTCCCTTAAAAACCTCCCCCAAGGAAGGATGAGAATCAGAGATCGGATTTTCTTCAAAAGTTCTGCTCGGACCAGAAACCCTCTTGGCCAGTCGAGGAGGAAGGTTGGAGGGCCTGTCTTTTCTAACCTTGGGAGTAGACTTTCCCTTATAAGACGAAGAACGAATCGATCGACCTCTATCCGCTTTGGTCGAATGCTTCGTCTCCACTTCCATAAGATCTTCGGATATGATGGCGGCATCAAAATCTTCTTCCTCGAGCAACACTAAATTTTTCGGACAGGAAGACATGAGAAATAAAAATACCAAAAGATATATAGAAGTGCGATTAGAAAAGCTCACCAGTTAATAATCCCCAATAATGAAGTATGCTCGAATATTCTAGGCAAAATCCATTCACAGCAAGATAATTCCGATCTTCGGTGGGGATCCTTAGAACTCGATCTCTTTGCTTCCTGTTGGGACTAAGAGAGATCCGGAGGGGAATTCGAACCTTCTCGAGGTGTTTTTAGCCAAGAAAGTGGGAAATTAGGAGGAAAAGGAGGACGGACGAAGAAGTACCTAGGATGCCAACCTTTGGTATTGGAAGGAAGGGTACCATTTCCTACAAACTTCCCTTCCCAATCGGACTGAAGGGCAGTACGTTTCGAAAGATAAAACCAACGTTCCTGGTCTTGCTTCTTTGACATTAAAAAATGCAAAAACAAGTTTGTGGTGGGTGTCACACCAACTTCCCCTTGCCTGCAAAAACCCCAAAAACAGATGATATTACGCCAACTGTTGGGTGCTAACATTGCTAGGCACATCCCAAAGTGGTTAAGGATATCTACAAAGACTGGTGTATGGGAAGTCTGAAACCACTGATGAAGGCTTCTTCGTATACAACAAATTCCCCTAAAGGGGGTCGGTGAGCTCGTTCATGATCAGCAGGTACTCGAATCTCGAACTCATCAGTAATAGTGTACCAAGCACGAATAAGCTCTAAATCTTCCTCAATTAGTTTAGAAGGAAAAAATCTAGGGCTTGAAGTGCTAGGGTCGAAATCTATGTGGTCAAGAGTACAAGGTCTGCACCATTCCATACGAAGTTCTGATGAGGAAAGGCTATCTACTCACATTTTCTTGTTTACCCTAAACCGAGCACGAATACTTAAGGATTTAATTTCTTCTTTACTAAGCAGATTAGGACGGGGTCTAGGGGCCAGTCTTGGATTCACTGAGGTATCACTTTTAGATCCACTATAACTAGAAGATGAGGTTTCATTACTCTCAGAACTCATCCTGTCACTATCAAAGGAGGATCGACTAAGAGAGGATGACCTAGGAGGTCTTGAAGCAACAAATTTCACACCCATTCTAAGAAAGGTGCAAAGCAAACTACAGTAACGGAGAAAAAGGAAATAGAAAACAGAAGAAATGAAAATAGTTTTCCAAAATACAACATAGCCACAAAAGAAGGAATCAAAAAGACCAGGGAGAAAGAGTTAGAAAGCTTACTCGTTAAGGAAGCACGCTATAGTGGCTAGAAAGAAGTAGAAGGAAAAAATATTTGGCTAGAAAGAAGTAGAAGGAAAAAGTAATTTCTCTGCAATTGGGGTTCTTCACGAAGCTTAAGGTGCACGAAACAACTAGAGAACGAGAAGCAGGAAGAAATGAACAGTTTGTAAGTTTTATACCTTTTCAAAAATTCATATCAGACGGTCTAGAATAAAGGACTCTATGGCTTCCCAGAAATCTAGATCTAACAATTGTAAGGATGCTCTCATCCAACGAATTTGATATTTTATCATCAAAGATTCTAATCCAGGGGTATAGAATCGAAAGCACTTGAATGGCCAGGCTTTTGAAATTCAAAAATCATGATGGCATGTCATAAAGACATGGCCACGTGTCAAAAAAGTAAGGATTTGAGAAACGTGCGCAAGCTTTGCAGCCGCCATTTTTGCGCAACGTCTTTTTGGATGACGTCAGCTAAATTAGTAAATATATTCACCGAGTCCAATTGTTCGGCCTGGAGAATTCATTGTGATCGAACACTAAGTCTATAAAACTGAACTTCCAGAAGTTCGGAATTAAAGACTGGGGGGTTTATGATAAGGAAATTGTAAGTTGGACCGGACCATCATGGCCGGATCACGTGGTCGGTCTAACCATGGTCGGTCCACAGAGAAGATTCGAGATAACATGGTTGTAGTAGTTATCTAATAAGTTAGATTCCTGAGAGGAGTAATCTACGCAAGTTTGAAATAAGCTCGACTAACAAAGTCCAAGAAAGAATCTAAGTCAGATTTGAGTTTCACATAAACTCAAAAACCTAGAGATCTAAAGAGATATAAAAGGACCAATAGACTAAGGGAGGAGGAACCAATAGACTAAGGGAGGAGGTACGTTTTAGAGAACAATCATTATTATTGTTTGTTGCATTCCTGAAGATATTCTTTCGAAGAATTCGTCTAACTTAATTGTCGGAGGTGTAACTCGACCATCCTTGGTCAAGCACATTTTTGCAAATACTTCCGGTTGATTCGACGAACAAGATTACGTAGCAACATAGAGATTTGAAATCTTTCACATGACCATAGAGGCCCTAAACAAGGTTTAAAGTATCCCACGATACCATACGATACTAGCCGATACGTATCCAAATTTGACCCAACCGATACGATACTTCTCGATATGTCTTTCTATTAAATTACACTAAAATACATTAGCTAGAGCGATAAATACTCGATACAAGACGATACGTCTCTTAAAATCACCTAACCGATACGATACTCGATACAGATACTTTAAACCTTGGCCCTAAAGATGTTATCTCTTATTAGAAAACTTAACGGGGTCTCCGCCAGATTGACAAAGTTTCGACTTTTTTTAGTGAATAAAGTAAGTTTTCTTTTAATAAAAAAATAAAATTTCGATATTCCAATCGCAATTAGGAGAGCCACAAATTTTAACAAAAGAATTAGTAGAATAACAAATTTGACCACGAAAAGATACTAGGAGAACCACAAACAGCCACGATCCCGCTGGCGTAAACGCGTGAAATAGAAAGTTCACATTGGCCGTCGGATCATTCCCACCTTCTAAAAATCTGAACCGTCCATGATAAAAACCGTCCGCGTATAAATGCAAGTGTTGCGGGAGGTTGTTGAGGTCTGCGTTTCTTATTTCTCTCGTTGTGTTTCGGTGTTTTACGATCATCTGTGTTATCTCTGTGATCGTCTGTGTTATCTCTGCCCGATTGTGGAGTCTTTATTTCTGTAAGTTTTCTCTTTGTCGATTGCTTTGATGAGCGGAAGATTTAGGCGCTGGGTATGACTAGGTTTCATACGCATGGTCTGATGTTATTGGAGGTATTGTTTGCTGTCTAATTCCTTCTAAATGACGCGGGAACAGACGAGGAGGAAATAGTTTGTTGTTTATTCTTTCTTTGATTGATGCATAAGATCTGATGGAGAGCAGAGCTGAGGCATGGCGGCTTCTTTCCCATCATGGTTGTTAATTTTCGGATCAGGAAGATCATGCTAGTAGGAATTCTGAAGAGATGTTGATTGGATTTAACTCTTACTTAATGATCGTTAAATCATTGAAGCTATTATTTTATTTTATATTTTATCTAGTTTAATGATCTTTAAATAAGGGTAAAATCCTTCAATTTACTTCTTCTCTAGGTTGGTTATGAATCGACGACATGGTTTTGTGTGGATATTTGTGACGGGAATCATTAGTCATATCTAAACGATTTTATTCACAATTTGTGAATATAATCTTTTGGTGCTCTATTTGTCACTGAGGTTTCAATTTTAGCAACGTGACATTATGCAAGTTGATTGGGTTTAGCTTTGTTTTTGAAGAGATTATATCGGTTCTGCAATTTTCATCTGGTTTTTGGCCTTTGAATCGGAATTAGATCGTTGATTTCACTTGTTCTTCAGGATTTATTGTGAATCAGAAGACATGTTTTTGAGTGAATTTGTGATGAGGAGAAAAAAAATGGTTCGATGTTTCTTCTAAATCTGTTAAATATAATATGTTGGTGCCCCTCTTTGTTACTAAGGTTCTGAATTCTGATATGTGTGAGGCGTTATTGCTCTGTGGGACATGAGATTGGTTTGATGTATGGTACTCGATTGTGGTGATAGAGGCATGCCACTTGTGATTTAACACTAATTGCTGTTTGGGAAAATAGTTGAAGGTGCATACATATTCTCTAAGGGTGTGTAATGATTCTTTCTCAAGGACCTGGAACTTATTTCGGTAGTCTTCAGTTGAATTTATATTGGAGATGGATAATCAATCAGCATGATTTGCAGATATTTTCGATTGGTTTGGTCATTGGGTAAGAATTATCTTTGGTTAGTTATCCTTGCCTATTGGATTTATCCTTGGTGGCCTTTTAATCTTGTCGAAGTACTGAAGTGTTGTCCAGTATCACCTTAAAATCAGTGGACATGAACAGAAAATAGGTGTGCCAATCCTTACATCTCCTTTGTCTTGCAAGCCCTCATTATTTTTTAACTACTTGTTGTGTAATAGGATCATGATGCTTCTCAAATTCATAAGAATGGCTTGAAATGTGGACATCTACATGCTAATTTTTCATCAGCTGGTTTTATTTTGTGTAGATTCATGGAGCAAGACTACAGGTATCAGAGATGTGATTTCCTTTTGGTTTGAAGAGCTTAGTAAACAGTTTAATTCTTTATCTATGTTCAAGCAGGGATACTTTAGGCGATCAAGTATGCTGCTTGGCTGCATGGTTATTGTATCCATGTGGGTGAAGGATGTGCAGTTGCATTGATGAGGAGAATTTTTTATTTTGTAGTGGGCTTTAGAGCATACTTTTCTCCCTTTTTTTTAGTTGTAGGCTATATGTTATATAGGACTGTATTTTCCCCATTCTTCATGTTCAGATATTGTGCATTTTTATTGTTGTCATGTACCTAAATATAATTTTGTGGGCGCTTCCACATGATTTCACATATGTTACTTTGGATGTACATTTAGATAGTGTAGGGATGTAATCTATAATACTCAGATGATTTTGTGGTTAATTTTGTGATGCTAAAGTTGGTGTACTATTGAATCCCCCCCTCTCTTTCAAGCTGGATGATGGAGCCCAAAATGCTTATTTGTTAGGTTTTGTTACAACTTTGAGTTTGTTGGATAGGTTAATGTTGTTATGTTGAAGTTCTATTATTTTAATGTCTTCTAGAAGATCTGTTAATGGGTGTATTTTCTTTAATTATTATTGAACTAGTTTATTGGGGTATTGAATCTATTGTTCTTTTTCCCAATTGAAATGCATGGATTTAGGAAAGGTGCCAACTACTTATTGTTAATGCTGCAAGTTGCAATGACTAGTTCTCTGTCTGACCTTCTTCTTCGTCAATATGATTATTGGATTTGATGTGTTTTGGCAAATCAATATTTTTGAAATTGTGGCTCAAGCTTGTCTATTTAATTTTTTTTATCTTTTGACCAGTTTTAGATTTGAAGAATTGTCTTTTGGTTTCTAGGTTTAATGGTTCTTCGAATTCTCACGTTGCTTGTTTGATTCTCAATAGGGATCTGTTGGTGTCCCTCACAAAGAAGTAGGTACATGTCCAAAAATTGAGTATGCCTATTTTCATATTCTTTATTCTACACCATGTTCCTAGTTCATTGGTGTCTTCCTTGGTTTGAATACTATTGAAAATGAGAGAAGTGGTTGTTGCATTGGGTTTGGTTATTTTGTATCGTCACTTCAACTCCCATACCTCTAGCACATCAGTGTCTTCTTTGGTTGGAACTATACTGGGGCTAAGTTGTGGAACATTCTTTCTTCCTAGAGCTGGTTAAAGTAATTTACCTATTTGAACTGGTTTTAAGTAGTTCCTTTAAGGAAAGTTGCTAGTGTAATGCTTTTAGGTAAGAAGCATCACAACGTAGGGATAGTATCTGATGCCTGTATTGTACCATTAAATCATTAATCATCGTCCATATGTGATTGATGTTCTTTTTGTGTTGTTGTTGACTTCAATTTGAGACATCATTCTGTTGTGGGTATGTAGTATAATTATTTGATTTCGCTTTGCAGCCCCTATAATCAAGTTTTTTCCATTGGCAGGGAGTTAGAAGCCTGTTGTACTAAATCACCTCCTTTTTTTTAAATTTCCTTGACGATGGCTTTGTATTTTTTGGTTTAAAATTGTTTTACAACTTCAATGATATGTTTTAGAGAACCATGTGTATATCCCCCCCCCCCCACCAAAACAAAAAAAGTAGTTAGGTTGCCTGAATTTTTTTTAAATAATGTAATTATTTTTATTGTTTAATATTTAGGATACATTATAGTGTTGTTTGAATTTTTTATCCTTTCTCTTTCGAAAGACCTTTTTCGGTGTCTAGAACATGCTATTAATGGGGAAGTGGTGTAGAATGTGAATTTCTATTTGTTATTAGGTTCTTCTTAGCTCATCTAATTATTTTTGTAATATAGTTTTACATTGCTATGTTGGACAAGAGGGCCAATTTTTTGCTTATTATTGTTGGTGTTTACATACTGATGCACATTGCAGTTGGAGCTGAACTGTTGAATCTATTTTCTCTGTAGGCTGAGTTTGAAATCTTGACTATCTATTGATTATCTTTGATGGACATGTCCAAGATGACTTGGTATTTCTTTCAAAATTTGATTCGTTGTTTGTATTTCTTGATGGATTACAAAATTTGATGCATGAATTCTTGTTATTTTTTGGACTCCTATTGGAGCAGTATTTCAATTGGGGTGTTGGAATGGGTGGCATCTACAAATTGTAGTGGCAACTGACGTATGGCTTAGAGAATGAGTTACTTACCTTTGACTAGTTTCCTTTTTCTAAGTTCCCTTCCTCTTTTCACTACTATCCAACTTTAGTTGTTCCCCTCCCCCCCTTTTTTTTACAGATTTATATGTTAATGTCATGTAGTTTCAAATTGATTCTTCATTGCCTCTATTTACTAGATAATATATATTTTTTTCAATTTTGCTTCTGTTTGTGTGTTCTTTAGTTATATTGTTGTCTACCTTATCGATTTACTAATCATTTATTCGGTTATTAACTGCTAAGTTTTTTTATTTTATTTAAGGGTTCCGTTGGAATATTGAATTTAAAACGTTGAGCCTTCTTAAAATTGAAAGTGCTCCACATTTTTAAAAGGGAGTTCCTTTGAATTTTTTATTGGATGTGTAGTTACTTAGGTTAACCATAGTCTTATGAAATTTATCAGTGTTTCTATTAATGGATTCTCTCTTCTATATGCAGTAGTGAATGATTTAGAGGTTTTTTCAAAGGGCCATGGACTATGTATTACTTTGGTGGCTTGTAGGTTTTTCAGTGGAATAATTTGGTAGTTTGGAAATGGTTGTTGAATTTTTTTATATTATTATTATTATTTTTGCTCATTAAGTTGAGCTTGGAGTCTTAAATCATATGTTGTTAGAGCATCTGTAATGGACTTAAACATATAATTTGGTATTGGGAGTTTCTTTCAAATTGTAACGGCTATGTGTTTATTTTTATCACTTGAGTTTGATTCTATCAATTGATGATTATGTACTTTTTCTTTTGTTATTGCTTGTAGTTTTAGAACTGTTGTCTGTTTTGGAATGGATCGAGTTGACAAATATGTAAGCAAATGAGATATGACTTTTCAGGCTATATTAGTTTTATTTGTTTTCTTTTCCCTTATGAGCTTTAGTTTGAAATAGCATTCTTGATTTTTGTTTGGTGTAGTAGGCTTTTGTTTGAAATTTAATATTTGATATGCTTTTTACTTCATTGGTGTGCAATCGTGTGTGTTCTTGTAGAGAGGGATTTTATGATAAACTGCCGTTAAGTAACTCTGTTAATGGTTTGCAAGTAAATGATGTTGTTTGGCTTGAGTTGGTCTTAATTTTAATGCTAATATATAGTGTTTTTTTTTAACCATTATTTGTATTTGTATGATTTTCTATTTGTTCTTATTGGATGCTTGCGACGTATGTTATGCTTGTGTTAGTGGGTAAATCATTCAACTCTTTTATTAATTGTAATGGTTTTCTGAGTGATGAATGGAGAAAGATGGAAAATTACAAATAATTAATTAGTGCATAATCGAATTGAAGTGAAGGGTTTTGCATCAGCAAGTCACGTACACGTTGTCATTTCCTCGAAAATTTCTTTTATTTTTTGAGATTGTGTGAAATTTTCTTGTGATTAAATAATCATTTAGTCAACATTAATTGCTGAGTCTATTTTTTCAGGGTTATGTTGGAATACTAAATTTCATGGGTTGAGCGTTCTTTGAAACATGAGTGCTCCACATTTTTAGAAAGGGTGTTCTTTAGAATTTTGTATTTGATGTGTATTCAGATTGGTTAACTACAGTTATATGAAATTTATAGGTGTTACAATAAGTGGATTCTTTTTTCTTGATGCAGTAGTAAATGATTCACAGGTTTTCTCTAAGGGCCATTGACTGTGTACTCCTTTGGCGGTTTGTAAATTTTCTAGTAGGATAATTTTTTTACGGGCTAAGGCAGTATTTTGCAATCATCATCCTCATTTCTCTTTATAATTTTTTAATTAAATTTTTAATGAATTATTTTTACAATTTGTAGATGTTGAAGTTTGGGATTGTTTGGATTTTTTGTTCTTTAGGTTAAGCTTGGACTCTTAAACATACGTTGTTGGAGAATCTGTAATGGACTCATCAACAAAATTTTGGATAAAGAGTTTCTTTCAAATTTTCAATGGTTATGTGTAAATTTTTATAACTAGAGTTTGATTCCATCTGTTAATGATTTTATACTTTTTCTTTTTTTATTGCGTGTAATTTTAGAACTGTTGCTGGTTTTGGCATGGATGGAGTCGACAAATATGTTGACAAGCGACATATGGGTTTGAGTTAGTCTTATTCGTTTCCTTTCTTTTAATTCCCTCATGAGCCTTAATTTGATATAACATTTTCTATTTTTGCTTGATGTAGTGGGTTGTAGTTTGAAATTTCTTATTAGATATATTTTTTACTTTTTTAGTATGCCATCTTATGTGTTTTTGCAGAGAGATCTAGTGTTTTGCTATTAAGTGGATCACGTTTGATGTAATAATATTGTTATTGGGTGATACCATATTTTTTAAGTTCTATTCTAATAGATTTTTGAATAAGATTTTTATTTTGATTGTTTATGATAAAATAACATTAAGTAACTCTATTAATGGTTGTTTGCAGGTAACAGTATTGTTTGATCTGAGCTAGTCTTAATTTTTATGTTGATTTATAATTTTGTTTACCATTATGTCTTCATATGATTTTCTATCTGTTCTCATTGGATGCTTGGGACATGTTGTGATTATGTTGGGGTAAATCATTAAGTTTTTTTTTTATTATTAATTGTAATGGTTTTTTGAGTGATGAGTTGAGAAAAATGGAATATTGCAAATAATTTATGAGCGCATAGTCAAATTGAAGTGAAGGTTTTTGCATTGAAAACTCATATACGTATTGTCGTTTCCTCAAAAATTTCATTTATTTTTTTAGATTGTGTGAAATTTTCTTATGATTAAATAATCATTTGTCAATCATTAATTAATTGTTAGAGTTTATTTTTTCCAATATTCTGTTGGAATACTAAATTTCATAGGTGTTAGAGAAAACCTGTGAATCATTTGCTATTGTGTTACTCACGTACATATTCATAGGTTTTCTGTAAGGGTCATTGACTATGTACTCTTTTGGAGGTTTGTAGGTTTTCTACTAGGATAAAAAAATTCGACTGGCTAAGGCGGTATTTTGCAATCATACTCATTCCTCTTTATAATTTTTTTAATTAAATTTTTAATGAATTATTTTTACAATTTGCAAATGTTGAAGTTTGGGATTGTTTAAATCTTTTGTTTTTGTTCTTTTGGTTGAGCTTGGACTCTTATACATACGTTGTTGGTTTTGGCATGAATGGAGTATACCAATATGTTGGCAAGCGTCATATGGGTTTGGGGATGTGTTGGAACCATTTGTTTCCTTTCTTTTAGTTTCCCTCATGAGCCTTCGTTCGATATATCATTTTCTATTTTTGCTTGGTGTAGTGATTTGTAGTTTGAAATCTTATTGGATATATATTGACTTCTTTGGTATGCCATCTTGTGTGTTTTTGCAGAGAGATCTGGTGTTTCGTTATTAAGGGATGACGATTGATGTAATAATATTGTTATTAATTGATACAAGATTTTTTAAGTTCTATTCTAATAAATTTTTGAATCAGATTATTCTTTGGATTGTTTATAATATAATAAATAACATTAAATATCCCTGTTAATGGTTGTTTGTAGGTAAACAGTGTTGTTTGGCCTGAGCTAGTCTTATTTATAATATTGATTTATGGGTGTTACAATAAGTGGATTATTTCTTTTTTATAACTCAGTAGTAAATGATTCACAGGTTTTCTGTAAGGGCCATTAATTATGTACTCTTTTGGTGGTTCGTAGGTTTTCCACTTGGGATAATTTTTTTTTGCTGGCTAATGTGATATTTTGCAATCATCATCATACTCATTCTTCTTTATAATTTTTTTAATTAAATTTTTAACGAATTATTTTTACAATTTGCAAATGTTGAAGTTTGGGATTGTTTAAATCTTTTGTTTTTATTCTTTAGGTTGAGCTTGAACTCTTATTATACATACGTTGTTGGAACATTTGTAATTGACTCATAAATAAAGTTTTAGATAAGGAGTTACTATAAAGTTTTAAACGGTTATGTGTGTATTTTTATAGCTAGAGTTGCATTCCATCTGTTGATGATTCTATACTTTTTTTTTTTGTTACTGTATGTAGTTTTAAAACTGTTGCCGGTTTTGGCATGGAGTCCAGTCTATAAATAGGTTGGCAAGCGACAAACGGGTTTGGGGATTTGTTGGTTCTATTTGTTTCATTTCTTTTAGTTTCCCTTATGAACTTTTTATTTTTGCTTGGTGTGGTGGTTTGTAATATGGAATCTTATTCGATATATAGACTTCTTTGGAATGCCATATTTTGTATTTTTGTAGAGAGATCTGGTGTTTCTCTATTAAGTGGATGACAATTTATGTAATAGTTTTGTTATTGAGTGATATAAGAAATTTTCAGTTCTATTCCAATAAATTTTTGAATTTGAGTTTTTATTTGATTGTTTACGATAAAATAACGTTAAGTAACTCTATTAATGGTTGTTTGAAGGTAAATGGTGTTGTTTGGCCTGAGCTAGTCTTATTTTTACTATTACTTTATAATATTTATTTATGGGTGTTACAATAAGTAGATTCTTTCTTCTTGATGTAGTAGTAAATGATTCATAGGTTTTCTGTAAGGACTATTGACCATGTACTTTATTGGCGGTTTGTAGGTTTTCTGGTGGGATAATTTGTTTTTTGACGGGCTAAAGTGGTATTTTGCAATCATCATACTCCTTCTTTATAATTTTTTAATTAAATTTTTAATGAATTATTTTTACAATATGCAGATGTTGAAGTTTGGGATTGTTTAAATTTTTTTGTTTTTGTTCTTTAGTTGAGCTTGGACTCTTATATGTACGTTGTTGGAGCGTCTGTAATGGACTCGTAAACAAAATTTTGGATAGGGAGTTTCTTTCAAATTTAAAACGGTGATACGTGTGTAATTTTATAATTAGAGTTTGATTTCATCTGTTGATGATTCAATACTTCTTCTTTTGTTACTGGATGTAGTTTTAGTACTGTTGTCGATTTTGGCATGGATGGAGCCTACAAAATGTTGGCAAGCGACATACGGATTTGGGGATGTGTTGGTCCTATTAATTTCCTTTCTTTTAGTTTTCCTAATGAGCGTTGTTTGATCTATCATTTTCTATTTTTGCTTGGTGTAATGGGTTTTAGATTGTAATTTCTTATTGAATATATTTATGACTTCTTCGGTATGCCATCTTGTGTTTTTTTGCAGAGAGATCTGGTATTTCGCTATTAAGTGGATGACGATTGATGTGATAGTATTGTTTTTGAGTAATACAAGATTTATTAAGTTTTATTTCAATAAATTTTTGAATAAGAGTTTTATTTTGATTGTTTATGATAAAATAATGTCGAGTATCTTTATTAATGGTTGTTTGCAGGTAACAATGTTTTTTGGCCTGTGCTAGTCTTATTTTCAATATTGATTTATGGGTTTAAAATATGTGGATTATTTCTTTTTGATGCAGTAGTAAATGATTCACATATTTTCTCTATGGGCCATTGACTATGTATTTTTTTGGCGGTTTCTAGGTTTTCTAGTGGAATAAAAACATTTTGACAGGCTAAAGCGGTATTTTGCAACCATCATACTTGTTCCTCTTTATAATTTTTTAATTAAATTTTTAATGAATTATTTTTTACAATTTTTAGATGTTGAAGTTTGGGATTGCTTAAATTTTTTTTTTTTGTTCTTTAGGCTGAGCTTGGACTCTTATACATACGTTGGAGCATCTGTATTTAACTCATAGGCAAAATTTTGGAAAGGGAGTTCTTTTCAAATTTTAAACGGTTATGTGAATTTTTATAACTAGAGTTTGATTACATCTGTTGATGTTTTTATACTTCTTTTGTTATTGTATATAGTTTTAAAACTGTTGCCGATTTTTGCATTGATGGAGTATACAAATATGTTGGCAAGGGACATACTGGTTTGGGGATGTGTTGGTCCTATTTGTTTCTTTTTTTTAGTTTCGCTGATGAGCGTTCGTTTGATCTATCATTATCTATTTTTGCTTGGTGTAGTGGGTTTTAGTTTGGAATTTCCTATTGAATATATTTTTGGCTTCTTTAATATGCTATCTTGTGTGTTTTTGTAGAGAGATTTGGTGTTTCGCTATTAAGTGGATGACGATTGATGTAATAATATTGTTTTTGAGTGATACAAGATTTATTAAGTTTTATTCCAATAAATTTTTGAATAGGAGTTTTAGTTTTATTGTTTATGATAAAATAACGTCAAGTAACTCTATTAATCGTTGTTTGCAGGTAACAGTGCTGTTTGGCTTGTGCTAGTCTTATTTTTTAATATTGATTTATAATATTACTTTATGGGCTTACAATAAGTGGATTCTTTCTTCTTGATGCAGTAGTAAATGATTTACATGTATTCTGTATAGGCCGTTGATTATATATTTTTTTGGCGGTTTGTAGGTTTTCTAGTGGAATAATTTTTTTAGGGGCTAAAGTGGTATTTTACAATCATCATACTCTTTCCTCTTTATAATTTTTTTAATTAAATTTTTAATGAATTATTTTTACAATTTGCAGATGTTGAAGTTTAGGATTGTTTAAATTTTATGTTTTTGTTCTTTAGGCTGAGCTTGGACTTTGATACATACATTGTTGAAGCATCTGTAATGGACTCATAGACAACTTTGGATAGGGAGTTCTTTTTCAAATTTTAAACGGTTATGTGTAGTTTTATAACCTGAGTTTGATTCCATCTATTGATGTTTTTTTTCTTTTTCTTTTGTTATTTCATGTAATTTTAGAACTGTTGCCGGTTTTGGCATGGATGGAGTATACAAATATGCTGGCAAGCGACATACAGGTTTGAGGATGTGTTGATCCTATTTGTTTCATTTCTTTTAGTTTTCTCTGATGAGCGTTCGTTTAATCTATCATTTTCTATTTTTGCTTGGTGTAGTGTGTTTTAGTTTGAAATTTCTTATTGAATATATTTTTGACTTCTTCGGTATGCGTTTGTTTGTTTTTGCCAGAGAGATTTGGTGTTTTGCTATTAAGTGGATGACGATTGATGTAATAATATTGTTTTTGAGTAATACGAGATTTATTAAGTTTTATTCCAATAAATTTTGAATAAGAGTTTTATTTTGATTTTTTATGATAAAATAACGTCAAGCAATTATATTAATCGTTGTTTGCAGGTAACAATGCTGTTTGGCTTGTGCTAGTCTTATTTTCAATATTGATGTATAATATTGATTTATAAGTTTACGATAAGTGAATTCTTTCTTCTTGATGCTGTTGTAAATGATTAACAGGTTTTCTCTATGGGTTGTTATGTATTTTTTTTTTTTTTTGGCATTTTGTAGGTTTTCTAGTGGAATAAAAATATTTTTTTACGGGCTAAAGCGGTATTTTGCAATCATCATTTTGTTTCTCTTTATAATTTTTTTAATTTTTAATTAAATTTTCAATGAATTAATTTTACAATTTGTAGATGTTGAAGTTTGAGATTGTTTAAATTCTTTTTTGTTTTTCAGGTTGAGCTTGGACTCATATACATACGTTGTCGGAGCATCTATAATGGACTCATAAACAAAAATTTGGATAGGAAGTTCTTTTCAATTTTTAAACGGTTATTGTGTATTTTTATAACCTAAGTTTTATTCTATCTATTGATGTTTTTATACCTCTTCTTTTGTTATTGCATGTAGTTTTTGAACTGTTGCCGGTTTTAGCATTGATGGAGTATACAAATATGTTGGCAAACGACATACGAGTTTGTGGATGTGTTGGTCCTATTTGTTTCCTTTCTTTTAGTTTCTCTGATGAACGTTCGTTTAATCTATCATTTTCTATTTTTGCTTGATGTAGTGTGTTTTTGTTTGGAATTTCTTATTGAATATATTGATTTCTTCGGTATGCCAGTTTGTTTGTTTTTGCAAAGAGATATGGTGTTTCGCTATCAAGTGGATGACGATTGATGTAATAGTTAAATTTTTTTAGTAATACAAGATTTATTAACTTTTATTCCAATAAATTTTTAGATAAGAGTTTTATTTTGATTGTTTATGATAAAATAACGTCAAGTAACTATATTAATCGTTGTGCAGGTAGTAGTGTTGTTTGGCCTGTACTTGCCTTATTTTCAATATTGATTTATGGGTTTACAATAAGTGGATACTTTCTTCTTAATATAGTAATAAATGATTCACATGTTTTCTATATGGGTCGTTGTCTATGTATTTTTTTGGTGGTTTGTAGGTTTTTTATTGAAATAAATTTTTTATGTGCTAAGGCCGTATTTTGCAATCATCATACTCTGTTTTTCTTTATAATTTTTTTCATTAAATTTAAATGAATTATTTTTAAAATTTGCAAATGTTGAAGTTGGGGATTGTTTAAAATTTTTGTTCTTCAGGTTGAGCTTGAACTCTTATACATACATTATTGGAGCATCTGTAATGGACTCATAAAAAAGTTTTTGGATAGCGGGTTCTTTTCAAATTTTAAACGGTTTTGTGTATTTTTATAACTAGAGTTTGATTACATCTGGTTGATGTTTTTATACTTTTTTTATTGCATGAAGTTTTAGAATTGTTGACGGTTTTGGCTTGGATGGAGTATACAAATATGTTGGCAAGTGACGTACGGGTTTGAGAATGTGTTGGTCTTGTTTGTTTCCTTTCTTTTTGTTTGCCTCATGTGCCTTCGTTTGATATATGATTTTCAATTTTTTTCTTGGTGTAGTGGATTGTTTGCAATTTCTAATTAGATATATTTTTTACTTCTTTGGTATGCCATCTTATGTGTTTGTGCAAGGAGATCTGATGTTTCGCTATTAAGTGAATGACGATTGATGTAATAGTATTGTTATTGAGTGATAAAATTTTTGAGGTTCTATTCCAGTAAATTTTTGAATATGAGGTTTCTTTTGATTATTTACGATAAAGTAACGTCAAGTTACTCTATTAATGGTTGTTTGCGGTAACACAGTATTGTTTGGCCTGAGCTAATCTTTATTTTTAATATTCATTTATAATATTTATTTATGGGTGTTACTATAAGTAGATTCTTTCTTTTTAATGCAGTAGTAACTATGGGCCATTCACCATTTATTTTATTAGCAGTTTGTAGGTTTTCTAGTGGGATAAATTTTTTGGATGGGCTAAGGCGGTATTTTACAGTCATCATACTCATTCCTCTTTATAAATTTGTAATGAATTATTATTACAATATGCAAATGTTGAAGTTTGGGATTGTTTAAATTTTTTTGATTTTGTTCTTTAAGCTGAGCTTGGACTCTTATACATATGTTGTTGGAGCATATGTAATAGACTCTTAGACAAAATTTTGGATAGGGTGTTCTTTTCAATTTTTAAACGGTTATATGTATTTTTATAACTAGAGTTTGATTCTATCTGTTGAATATTTTATACTTCTTTTGTTATTTAATGTAGTTTTAGAATTATTACCGGTTTTGGCAAACGACATACGGGTTTGAGGTTGTGTTGGTCCTAATTGTTTTATTTTTCTAAGTTCGCTTATAAGTAATCGTTTAGTTTGAAATTATTTAAATTTTTTGTTTTTGTTCTATAGGCTAAGCTTGGACTCTTATTAACTAAAAAAAAAAAACCTTGGACTCTTATACATATGTTGTTAGAGCATTTGTAATGGACTCAGACAAAATTTTGGATAGGGAGTTTTTTTCAATTTTTAAACGGTTACGTGTATTTTTATAACTATAGTTTGATTATATCTATTGATGTTTTTATACTTATTCTATTGTAATTGCATATAGTTTTATAACTATTGCCGGTTTTGGCAAGGATGGAGTATACAAATATGTTGGCACGCGAAATACGGGTTTGGGGATGTGTTGGTCCTATTTATTTCCTTTATTATTGTCTCGCTTATAAGCATTCATTTGATCTATTATTTTCTATTTATGCTTGGTGTGGTCGGTTTTAGTTTGTAATTTCTTACTGAACATATTTTTTACTTTTTCGGTATACCATCTTGTGTGTTTTTGCAGGGAGATCTGGTGTTTCGCTATTAAGTGGATGGCGATTGATGTAATTGCATTGTTTTTTAGTGATACAAGATTTATTAAGTTTTATTCGAATAAATTTTTGAATTGAAGTTTTAATTTTGATTGTTTATGATAAAATAACGCCAAGTAACTCTATTAATCGTTGTTTGCAGGTAACAGTGTCGTTTCTCTTGTGCTAGTCTTATTTTCAATATTGATTTATAATATTGATTTATCGGTTTACAATAAATAGATTCTTTCTTCTTGATGTAGTATGAAATGATTCATTGGTTTTCTTTATGGGCCGTTGACTATGTATTTTTTTGGCGGTTTGTAGGTTTTCTAGTAGAATAAGTTTTTTAAGGCAGGCTAAGGTAGTATTTTGCAATCATCATAGTCGTTCCACTTTATAGTTTATTAAAATAAATATTTAATGAATTATTATTTTTATAATTTGGAGATGTTGAAGTTTGGGATTGTTTAAATTTTTTGTTTTTGTTCTTTAGGTTAAGCTTGGACTCTTATACATACGTTGTTGGAGCATCTGTAATGGACTCATAGACAAAATTTTGGATAGGGAGTTCTTTTCAATTTTTAAACGGTTGTGTATTTTTATAACAAGAGTTTGATTTTATCTGTTGAATATTTTATACTTCTTCTTTTGTTATTTCATGTAGTTTTAAAACTGTTACCGGCTTTGGCATGGATGGAGTATACAAATATGTTGGCAAACAACATATGGGTTTGAGGTTGTGTTGGTTCTTAATTGTTTCCATTTTCTAGGTTCGCTTATGAGCATTCGTTTAGTTTGGGATTGTTTAAATTTTTTGTTTTTGTTCTATAGGCTGAGTTTGGACTCTTATACATACGTTGTTGGAGCATCTATAATTGACTCAAACAACATTTTGTATAGGGAATCCTTTTCAATTTTTAAACAGTTATTTGTATTTTTATAACTAGAATTTGATTATATTTGTTGATGTTTTTATACATATTCTTTTGTTATTGAATGTAGTTTCAAAACTATTGCCGGATTTGGCATTGATGGAGAATACACATGTTGGCACGCGTAACACGGGTTTGAGAAAGTGTTGAACCTAATTATTTTCTTTATTTTAGTCTCGCTTATGAACGTTAGTTTGATTTATCATTTTCTATTTAATGCTTGGTGTGGTGGGTTTTAGTTTGGACTTTCTTATTGAATATATTTTTGATTTCTTCGGTATGCCTTCTTGTGTGTTTTTACAGGGAGATCTGGTGTTTTGCTATCAAGTGGATGACGATTGATGCAATTGTATTGTTTTTTAGTGTTACAAGATTTATTAAGTTTTACTCGAATAACTTTTGGAATTGGCGTTTTATTTTGATTGTTTATGATAAAATAACGCCAAGTAACTCTATTAATCGTTGTTTGCAGGTAACAGTGTCGTTTCGCTTGTGCTAGTCTTATTTTCAATATTGATTTATAATATTGATTTATCGGTTTACAATAAATGGATTATTTCTTCTTGATATAGTGGTAAATGATTCATTGGTTTTCTCTATATGCAGTTGACTATTTTTTTTTTTTGGCGATTTGTAGGTTTTCTAGTGGAATAAGTTTTTTTTGACGGGCTAAGCCTAAGGTGGTATTTTGCATTCATCATAATCTTTCAACTTTATAGTTTTTTAAAATAAATTTTTAATGAACTATTATTTTTACAATTTGCAGATGTTGAAATTTGGGATTGTTTAAATTTTTTGTTTTTGTTCTTTAAGCTAAGTTTTGACTCTTATACATACGTTGTTGGAGCATATATAATGGATTCTTAGACAAAATTTTGGATAGGGAGTTCTCAATTTTTAAACGGTTACTTGTATTTTTATAACTAGAGTTCGATTCTATCTGTTGAATATTTTATATTTGTTCTTTTGTTATTTCATGTAGTTTAAAACTGTTACCGGTTTTGGTATAGATGGAGTATACAAATATGTTGGCAAGTGACATACGGGTTTGAAGGTGTATTGGTCCTAATTGTTTCATTTTTCTAGGTTCGCTTATGAGCATTCGTTTAGTTTGGGATTATTTAAATTTTTTGTTTTTGTTCTATAGGATGAACTTGGACTCTTATACATACGTAGTTGAAGCATCTATAATGGACTCAAACAAAATTTTGGATAGGGAGTTCTTTTTAATTTTTAAACGGTTATGTGTATTTTTATAACTTGAGTTCGATTATATATATACGATCTTCCCGGTTTCTTCTCTAACTTATTATTGATGTTTGTTTAGGGTCTTAACATTACTTTTGGACCATTTCTTGGTAATTCTCGATTCATCATCGCGACTTAAGGTAAGAACGGCTGTTACCATAACTACATAGATTATGTGATTCTTGCTTCTTTGTTAGAGACTTAGTAGATTTACCTTTTTATCGTATTTCCTACAGTATATGACTGTTATAAGTACTTCAAGTATAGTAGTGCCATGTTTACATATTCTTTTGTTATCATGATTATGTATTCTTAATAAATTCATATGTAATTGATCATGTTATGGTATGTATCTTTCTATATGATGAAATGTCATTTATGTATGATATGATGGAATTGAGAATGTGATTGAATAGGTATGATTTGGGATTGGAGAATGTCCTATTGACATTTCTGTCCTTGGACATCAGAGGGAATAGTATGGGATGTTCTCCGAAGATGCCCATCGACGCTTTTCCGAATTATTGGATGACATATATAGGACTTGTCTAGATGTATGGTTAGGATGTCCCTGTCGTATCATACCCGAATTGGAAGGGCATTGAGACCGAACAACCCGTGGTAGTGTATGGTTTGATGGACGCTCTAGGCTGGTAACCAATCTGGTAGGGAACATAAACCATGCTACGGATACCCGAAAGGGGCCATTTATTGGTAGGGTTGCAAATAGCTAGACTTGGGCTCACGGGCGCTCGAGGATCAGTGGGTCATATCCGTGAGGGGACATGAGAGCCTCCCATTTACTATTTGTGGATGACCAATAGGGTTCATGAGTTTGTAATCTTGGATTACGCTGACTCTAGTGTTAAGGATACCGGAAAGGATCGCCCGAGGCGAGAATGGACGTATCTTGATCTGAGTTGATATGACTGAGTAGATGACTTGCATTGAGCTAGGCTTTACTGTGACATGTACCAGTACTTATACCAAACGGTAATGTGAGAGAGCGGTGACCGATTCCCCTACCATGGTTTGAGATGACTTTACCCAATTACCACTGCATTCCCAAGATACGGAATGAGTTGAGGGAGAGTGACTGACAACCCAAAGAAGTATGGTGCTATGACTTAAAGCATGTTTACCATAGAGACTAGCATACATAGAGTTAGAATCATAATTGCATCATGTGTTTCACATCATATTGCATCATGCTATGTTTTGTATCATGTGTCACATCCACCCAGCCGGTACCCCATTTGGAATACCCGGGATGTGATCCACAGTCCAAGGATCAATGATTTGAGGTCCATGCCTCCCACATACACGGTAACATAATCATGAACAGCAATAATCAATGGTAAAAACAATTAATACTAAACAATATGTATAAGATAGGATTAAATGTATATCAGAGTGCGGAAGGTAGATAATATCAGAATGTGGTCAAAATCATATCAGGGAGAGAAGGTGGGGTGGCCACTCTCTCAAAGCAGCGGAAAGTAAAAGTAGTTAAGTACATGTCCAAGTATTAAAGATAATTCCGAAAAGTTAATTAATTATAGATCCAAGTACTCCAAAAACACACCATGGGAATGGGGCACTAAGCTAGGGTTTCTTCTATACTAATGGTAGTCTCCTCAACAGTACGGATGAAGTAAACCCAACGCTGCCGCTCCCGCACAACTGTGGGGCTAACCCTGGTGCAGATAGTAATCCTCCTCGGCTCCAATATACAGATCCTCACCAACGCCACTACCCGGAGGGTAGTATGTGGAATCATAGTCCGCCTCAAAGGAGGTGCCATCGTAGTCCTCGGTACCTGGAATATAATCTAAAAACATTTGCACAAAAAGGAATGAGTTCGAAGAACTCAGCAAGGCAGTTATTCCATAATTAGAAATCATACACATTCAGAACATAGTATAATGCAATGCGATATGGAACATATGATGCAAATATGAGTCTAACTCTATGAATGCTAGTCTCTAAGGTAGACATGCTTTAAGTCATAGCACCGTACTTCTTTGGGTCGTCAGTCACTCTCCCATTTCCATATTTTGGGAATTCCTAGGAAAGATCGGTAAAGTCATCAAAAACCGTGGTAAGGGGATCGGTCACCGCTCTCTCACATCACCATTTGGTCAAGTACTGGCGCATGTCACAAGAAAGCCTAGCCCAATGCAAGTCATCTACTCAGTCAAGTCAGATTCAGATACGTCCATTCCTCGCCCCCAGCGATCCTTTCCGGTATCCTTCACACTAGAGTCAGAGAAATCCCGGATTTCGGACTCATCAACCATTGGTCATCCACATATAGTAAACGAGAAGCTCTCACGTCCTCTCACGGATTGGTTACCGGTCTTGAGCGCCCGTGAGCCCAAGTCTATCCATATGCAACTCTACCAATAAATGGCCCATTTCAGGTATCCGTAGCATGGTTTATGTCCCCTACCGGATTGGTTACCGGCCGAGCGCCCATCCAACTATACACTACCACGGGTTGTTCGGTTTCAATGCCCTTTCGATTCGGGTCTGACACGACAAGGATAAACCTAGCCAACCAACTAGACAGTCCTATGTATGTGATCCAATAACCTGAGAGAGTGTCGATAGGCACCATCGGAGAACATCCCATACTATTCCCTCCAATGCCTAAGGACAGAAGTGTCAATAGAACACTCCCCAATCCCAAGTCAATACGTAAGCAATCACATATTCAAGTTCATCATCTTTCATGCATCCAATACATCTTATCATAAAAGTTAAAACATGATATTGAAATGAATCATCATAGACATAAGTAAGCAAGAATAGTAATGTAACATGACAAGCGTATAAAGATTTAAAAGTAATCAAAAGGTTCCATTCATAAACAAGAACATAAATCATAAGTTGGTGATCTATATGTTTATCTCAATAACCCATCCTTACCTTGGGTTGAATTGATGATGAATTGAAAGTACCAAGAAATAGTCCAAAATAATTGTTAAGGCCCTAAACAAACATCAATAATAAGTTAGAGAAGGGATTAAGAAGATTGGATATCAATTGGATCAAAACTGGCCAAGGTTGCTATCAGCAACAACTTTGGTCGATGGTTTTGGTCGATGGTATCTATCAAAAGGATCGACCAAAATTCCTTTGGGACAGAATGATGGATTTTGGGTGTTTTCATCCTAAATTGGTTTTCCGGTGTTCGGATCAATCTGAAATTTGAAGGAACACTTAACAACAGTAGTAGGACACTATAAGTCAAGAAAATTACCCAATTCAATGGTCCAAACAAAAAGCTCCAATTTGAGATAAGAAGTTCAAGTGATAAATATCATGGCTTGAGTTGGAATTGATTGCATTGATGAGGAATGGCATGTAATAGTTAGAGGAACTAATAAAAATTCAATTGGAATCATATAGAAGTGATAATCATGAACATAGCATGCCCTACAACTCAGTTTGGTATAAAATAACATGATGTTAATAGAAGAATAGGGGAATACATGAGCTAGGCATGAGGTGGAGGTATAGCATCAATGGATGGCTAAGAAACTCATAGGTTAATCATGTGTAGACACTTTGAGTGGTGGTTGCAAGGTTGCAGCACCATTTCCAATGTCTCACCAGCAATAAAGGAAAAGAAAAGAGTAGAAAATGGTAGGGTAGAGAGTGGAATGGAGATTCATACCTTAGTGTGGAAAAAGTAGACAATAATCAATAGTAAACAATGAGTTTTGATGAGGTGCCCTTCACATTAGCCAAGGAGGTGCCTTGGGAAGCTCTCCCTACGATTTCAGGTGAGAAAAATGATTGCACAAGGCTCAAGGCTCTCGAGGTCATAATAAATAGAATAGGAATATTCCATGGAATCTTTAACTTGGCAGACTGGGAAACTTTGGTCGATGGTATCGACCAAAAGGATCGACCAAAATGTTTCTTAGCAGAAAAACAGGTTTAGTTTAGCAACTTCAAGTAGGGATTTGAAAGGCTATACAAGGTCAATTTGAGTGAGGTTTTCTTCCACAATTCAATCAAGAAGTCTAGTTTCGGGGAATACCTTCGGATTGTGCACAGGAGGTCAATAGGTACATCAACGAGATTAATCTTCTCCAATGCGTAGACTTTCCTAAAACACTGATAATGCATTTAAGCAAGGGGTATCATCATCAATGTCCATAGGCTCAGTCTCTGAATCATGATCATCAATTAGAATGGTCCATAGGTCTCTTCTACTACCACTTCGGGTCTTTGGACCTGAATACAACAGTGGATCCGGGTTAGGGTCAGGGTTAGAATAGGGCTGGATATTACATTCTCCCCCCTTAAAAGAAATTTCATCCTCGAAATTGAAAGCGTACCTGTGCTTCCAAAAAGATGAGGAAACTTCTCCTTCATGTCATCTTTCTCCCATGAAGCTTCTTCGGGGGTATGGTTCTTTCATCGAATCTTCACCAAAGGGATGGTGCGATTCCGCAACTGCTTGTCCTTTCTATCTAGGATCTCGGCTGGTCCTTCATCGTAAGAAAGATCGGCACTAAGTCCTTTGGGTGCTTGCTGTAGTATGTGTTCCGGATTTTCTATGTATTTCCGAAGCATTGAAACATGGAACACATTGTGAACTCCAGCAAGTGATGGAGGCAAGGCCAAGCGGTATGCTACAGGTCCAACCTTCTCCAAAATCTCAAAAGGTCCAATGAAGCGGGGGCTAAGCTTTCCTTTCACATTGAATCTCGTCACCCCTTTCATAGGTGATACTTTAAGGAAAACTTTCTCTCCGATTGGAAATTCTAAGTCGGTTCTTCTCTTGTCGGCATAAGATTTCTGTCTAGATTGAGCAGACTTGATCCTTTCCCGAATCATATCAACCATATCACTTGTAGCTTCTATCATCTCTGGACCTAGGACTTTTCTTTCACCAGTCTCAGTCCAATACAAGGGCGTTCTACAAGTGTTACCATACAAAGCCTTAAACGCAGCCATGCCTATTGTTGCTTGATAACTATTATTATAGGCAAACTCAACTAAGGCTAGGTGTTCATCCCAATTTCCACCCATGTCAACCACACAAGATCTAAGCATGTCTTCTAGTATATGAATTGTTCGCTCAGATTGTCCATCAGACTATGGGTGTCAACCACACAAGATCTAAGCATGTCTTCTAGACTGGAAGTACCAAAATGTACTCGGATTCAATTGGGTTCCCAAGGCTTTTTGCAGACCATTCCAAAACCTTGAGGTGAACCTAGGATCACGGTCAGAAACAATACTCATCGGCACTCCGTGTAGACGAACTACATTGTCCACATAAAGTCTAGCTAGCTTATCCAAGGTGTAGGTGATCTTCATAGTAATGAAATGGGCTGATTTGGTCAACCTATCAACAATCACCCACCCAGTGTCATTTCCCTTACTCGTCCAAGGCAGGCTAGTCACGCAGTCCATTGAGATGTCTTCCCACTTCCAACTAGGAATAGGAAGGGGCTGAAGTAATCCAGATGGGGGTTGATGAACAGCTTTTACACGTTGGCAAGTTTCACACCTGGCAACGAAGTCTTCAACGTCTGCTTTCAAACCGTTCCACCAAAAAAGTTCCCTTAAGTCCTTGTACATTTTGGTACTTCCAGGGTGTACTGTAAAGATGGACTGGTGTGCTTCTTTCAATATTTCCTTCTTGATTTCATCACAGCAGGCACACAGAGTCTACAACAACAACAACAACAATAAGCCTTGTCCCAACTAAATGGGGTCGGCTATATGGATTCTTGCCCTCGAATCAGTTCTGTTCGAGGCCATGCTAGATACAAGGCCTAAGCTATACATATCCTTTCTCACCACTTCTCCTAAGGTTATCTTAGGTCTACCCCTAGCTCTTCTAGTTCCTTCAATATGAATTATATCACTTCTCCGTACATGAGCATTTATAGGTCTCCGTTGAACGTGGCCGTGCCACCTCAAACGACTTTCTCTAAGCTTATCACTTATGGGAGCAACTCCCAGACCAACTCTAATATGATCGTTTCTTATCTTATCCATTCTAGTTTTGCCACTCATCCATCTTAGCATCCTCACTTCTGCTACACTAAGTTTATCTATATAATTCTTTTTAATAGCCCAACACTTTGCACCGTACATCATAGCTGGTCGAACAACAGTCCTATAAAATTTTCCTTTAAGCTTTAATGGAATACGCCGATCACATAAGACCCCGGACACACCTCTCCACTTCATCCACCCTATTTTAGTTCTTTAGGAAACCTCATCTTCCAAATCACCTCTTTTACTTATGATTGAACCTAGGTACCTAAAACAATCGCTCTGAGGAATCTCTTTATCGTCAAGTATCACCACCTCATCATCTGCCTGATCATGACTAAAGTTACAAACTACATATTCTGTCTTCGATCTACTAAGTTTAAAACCTTTTGATTCCAAGGCTAATCTCCATGATTCTAATTTGGTATTAATCCCCACTTGGGTCTCATCAATCAACACAATATCATCCGCAAAAAGCATACACCAGGGGACCTCATCTTGAATGTCTTTGGTTAATTCATCCATTACCAGAGTCTACCTCTAAACAATAAGGTACCATCCATGGATGTACTAAAAGCAGGGTCCATTTCTGAATTCAAGGCAAATTTATCAATTTTCTCTTTCAACTCTAGATTAGAACTTTGCAAGGCAACAATTCTATCTCTAAGGGAGGATCTTGCAGTCATGGCATAAAGAATACAATCCGAACCCTTAAGGACCACTTCCAAACCAAATCTTTCCATCGAGGACAACAAAGGGACACTCAAAGCATTTAAATCCAACTCTTTTCTTTGACTCTTTCTACTAAGAGCATCCGCCACTACATTTGCTTTACCCGGGTGGTACTGGATGTCACAATCATAGTCAGAGACCAACTCCAACCATCTTCTTTGTCTCATATTCAGCTCCTTCTGGGTGAAGAAGTATTTCAAACTTTTATGATCAGTAAAGATGGCGATCTTCTCACCGTATAGATAGTGTCTCCAAATTTTCAAAGCAAATACAACAACTGCAAGCTCTAAGTCATGAATGGGGTAGTTCCGCTCATAATCCTTTAGTTGCCGAGAGGCATCAGCCACTACCTTACCGTGTTGCATTAACACGCAACCCAAACCAATTTTTGAAGCATCAGTGTAGACTGTCAATCCACCAGAGCTATCAGGTATAGTCAAAACTGGAGCGCTTGTCAATCTAACTTTCAGCTCTTCAAAATTCTTCTCACAGGAATCGGTCCAAACAAACTTCTCTTCTTTCCTAGTTAGCCTAGTCATAGGGGCAGCCAACCTAGAAAAGTTTTCAATAAATCTCTGGTAGTATCCTGCCAATCCAAGGAAACTTCTTATCTCAGTCACGGTCTTCGGTCTTTCCCAATCGGTAACAGTTTGAACTTTCTCTGGGTCAACACGAATACCCTTGGCTGAAACAACATGGCGAAGAAATACCACCCTTGAGAGCCAAAAGTCACACTTGCTAAACTTAGCATAGAGTTTCTTTTCTCTCAACCTTTGCAATGTGAAGTTCAGGTGCTCCACATGCTCTTTTTCATTCTTTGAGTAAATCAAGATGTCATCAATGAAAACGATTACAAAATTATCAAGCACATCATGAAATACTTAGTTCATGAGGTCCATGAACACAGTAGGGGCATTAGTTAAGCCGAAAAGCATCACTTTAAATTCATAATGTCCGTACCTTGTTCTGAACGCTGTCTTAAAGATGTCACTAGACTTCACTTTCAACTGGTGATATCCCGATCTCAAATCAATCTTTGAAAAGACAGCAGCACCCTTCAACTGATCAAAAATGTCATCAATTCGAGGCAAAGGGTATCTATTCTTGATTGTCAGCTTGTTACCGGTAGTCAATGCACAGACGCATACTACCATCTTTCTTCTTTACAAATAAGACCGGAGCTCCCCAAGGCGATACACTTGGCTGCACGAAACGAGCTAAGAGTTCATTTAACTAAGTTTGCAACTCTTCGAGTTCGGTAGGTGCCATTCTGTAAGGGGCCTTGGATACAGGAGCTGCTCTAGGAATTAAGTCTATAGAAAACTCAACTTCCCTATCAAGAGGCAAACCTGACAAGTCATCCGGAAAAACATCAGCAAACTCACTAACAACTCTGACTTCTTCAAGTCTCTTCTTCCCTTTGACCTTGCTTCCAAACGAAGCATCTTCCAAAAAGGCATGGACTTGCATTAGAGTGGACAAGGTCTTCTTGCTAAATCTTCCCTTCTCTCCTTGAAATTCGAAAACCGAATTCTCTTCTACACAAAACTGGATCTTCTTCGAGGAGCATAAGATCACGGCATTGTAGAAGGTCAACCAGTCGATTCCCAAGATTACATCAAAATCTCTCATGTCAAACAATACAAGATTTGCCTTCAGATTTCTTCCACAAATCAAAACAGAACAACCTTCTAACACTTTATCTAGTTTAACAGCAGACCCAACCACAAATAGATAGATAACTAGATAAACATCGAGGTGTCAAGTTAGTCTTCAAGGCAAAAGTAGATGATATGAATGAATGTGATGCACCCGTGTCAAATAATACAAATGCGGGAAGAGAAGCAACTAACAGATTACCTGTGACAACATCGTGACAGGGATCCTACTCGACGCCAGATATGCTAAACACTCTGCCAGAGGGAGGGGCAGAAGTAGCAGCAGGAGTACTCTTCACGATAGGAGCTTGAGGTTGCACTGACTTCTTGGGGAAGATACGAGCATAATGGCCTGCTTGCTTGCAGAGGAAGCAAGTGGAGTCTTTCGGTCCAATAGGAGCTACAGCAGGGGAAGGTCTCTGATATGCTGGCCTAGGATTCACCATCCCAGGTCTAGGAGGATAAGTAGCTCCCTGAGGTCTGACTCCACTGGACTGACCATGATAGCTCATAGGAAGGGAATTAGGATTCTGACCAAAATTTCTCGGCTGAAAGGTGGGTGCAGGATAAGGAGCAGGTCTAGCAAAACGCCTATCAGTGCGGTCTACAAAGCCAGGGGGCCTAGACTGCCAGGGTTTCTGAACTCGAGCATTTTCCTTTTCATTTTCTTCAAGCTTCTTCGAGTTTTGAACCACCTGAGCATATCCTTCAAGAGGCAAGACAGTGAGGTATGCCTTGATAGAAGGCCGCAAACCCTTGAAAAACTTTTTCGCTTTGGCTTCATCAGACTTAAAGGATTCGAGGGCAAAGAAAAAGAATTTTTCAAATTTTTGCTGATACTCAAGCACAGACAAGGTACCCTGTACTAACGCCATGAACTCGGCCTCCTTAGCATCTTTTACAGCTTCCGGAAAGTAGTTCTTGCAAAAAGCTTCCTTAAATTTCTCCCAGGTGACAACACCAGCATTCAAGGTCTCCAAGATGGGCCTAGTGGAAGCCCACCATGCATCAGTCTCTTGCTGAATCTTCTGCTCGGCAAATAACACTTTCTGAGCATCAGAACATTGCAAATGTCTGAAGGCCTTCTCCAATTCTCGAAGCCATTTGTTCGTAAAGAGGGTGTCCTTGGTCACACCAGTAAAAGAAGGTACTTGTAACTTTAGGAAACTTTCTATCAAACGGGTGTGGGGTGTCCCGGTGAATCTTTCCATAAGAGGGGCTGCGGCTTCAAAAGTTCCAACTCCGGCACGGTTCTCATTGCGAAGGGTAGCAAAACCAGCCATCATTTGATTAAATTGGGAAGCCTGCTTATGCATCATGTTGGTCATGACGCTGGCGATATCTCTAAAGCTTCCGATATCGGGGGCACCAGGAATGCCATTCGTGGTGTGGCTATCTTCCTGTGTCTACTGATCAAAGCCCCCAGCAGGGGTTTCCTCGTTTCCGTTGCTGCCGGATCCGATGAAATGGTTTCTAAGTAAGACCATTATGCAAGAATCAAAGATAAGGATACCAAGATTTCAAATCTGACAAAGACAACTTGATCAACGAATAGGATAACCAAATCATGGTTAGAATCATCAATATAGTAGTCAAATAAATCAATATTGCACAAAATCCAAAGGAGTTTAAGTCAAAAATCAGAAATTCCCAAAAATAACTCAAAGCAGGAAACTGACCAACTTTGGTCGATGGTATTGACCAAAATGATCGACCAAAAAGTTTCTGCGTGAAAAATCAGATTTAAAGGGCTCACTTCTCATTTCATTTTCATTTCTCACTCAACCATTTCAAGCTTAGCTCTGGGGAAGACGATTTTCTAGGGTTTTCAAAGGTGCTAGGACTTGATTCAAGGCTTCAATCATTCTTGAGATTCTCATTTGATCATCAACACAAGTAGGTTCTCCTTCTCTTTCTCTTTTCTTGAAAATTTCTTTTACCATAGATGTGTTTTCCATTAAAACTAAATAATACATGTTGTTAATGGTTAGAATCATGCATGCAAGTGATTAGAAACATGTTTCCATAGTTTTTCAAGCAAGTATAAGTTCCAAACACAAGATTGCATTCATTTGGTTATCACAACACTATTCATTTCACAAAAATCCAACTTTACAAAAACTTGTCTCATTTTCAAACCAAAAGGAATTTTAACATAAAATAAATTTCTACAATACTGATTTACTATGGGGAAGGTGTTCCCACTCTCCATTCGATCAAATTCCAAATTTTCAAAAATCACAAATGCAAGCCAAAGGAGGGATCTTCTCTCTCCTACTTGCTGAATTTTCACTTTGAATATGCCAAAAAGATGAATTTTCACCAAATGAAGTATTCTAGCATGCTTGTACATGTCTTATGCATATGTTAGAATAATCAAATCAAAATTTTACCAAGATCGAAATTTTTCTGAAATTTACGAAAATGCCCTTCATCTAACAATTATACACTGAGACTAATCCAAATGGGTTTCTTTCTTTGTTTTAACAGATTCACTATGCCTAGAGGAGGTAGACGAGTGGATAGAGGTCGAGGACTTGTTCCCCGGGCTGAGGTTACAGATGAGGAGCATTTCACTACTCCTATGGCGGAGTTTCTACACGAGCACTATTTTCATGATATACCGATCGAGCATGGATGATTGGTTGATGTGGATGATTTAGAGGTATTCCGCATCCGAGAGAGATTAGAGGCTATGGATTGGCTCCACTTATACACTACGGCATGAGCCGATCTATCCAGCCTCTTGTCAGGTACTTCTATAGTAACCTGACTTACCGTATAGAGGATGATCCGAGGGATGGTTCTAGGATTGTCATGGATTCCATGGTTGGAGGCAGGGAGATCAGCTTCACTACCAGGACATTGGCTCGCATCTTAGATGTACCGATTACGAGATTCCCATTGGTGGATTCCCGTTGGTACAGACATCACAGATGTTCTTCTTCCCTATGAGGTATACGAGGTATGCATGACTCTATGGGATGACATTAACTGCTATACGCCCCGGTGTGGTACCGCGATGCATCCTTCAGCTCTGGTTATCGCTCGTATCGTCGGGCGAAACATCCTTCCAAAGGCAGGGCACCATAGCAAGGTGTCAGCGATGGAGGCATTGGTTATCTATAGCATGTATACTGGAGTGCAGATTGATTTAGCATACATCATGCAGAATGTTATGATTGATCGGGTTAAGTTTCCTGGGGATAGGAACTTGGCTTTCGGTCAACTCTTGACTTGTGTTTTTGAGCACTTTGATGTGGACTTGGAGCATACACCCATGATTCAGGGTCGAGACTTAGGTGAGAACATCGGCTCATGGTCGGTCAGGAAGATGGGGCTCCATGATGCCGTCAGATCAGAGGATGAGGATGACACTGATGATGCATCAGGAGATGATGACTCAGGGGATGATAGTACTGATGATGATGATGGTGGTGATGATGATGAGCATGGTGAGGATGATGATCAGGGCATGATGATCAGGGTCATGAGGAGGCTCCGAGACATGAGGAGGTTCCCACTCCACGATTCACTGAGGTCGGAGGTCCATCTCATGCGGCTTCTGAGGCTCCAGATGTGGCTTCTCATCAGCCGTCCATTTACTCCATACTTGAGAGGATCGAGGCTCGACAGGAGAGGATAGAATTACACCTGTGCACCCTTGGTGAGAGGTTTGCATGACTGGAGGAGGAGTTTAGATTTAGGAGGGATCAGACACGTTGGAGTCAATCACCTATATAGACAGTACTATGAATTTTCTTTTATGCTATCTCGGATGTATCTCTTTTTCAGACTTGTAAATTCTCCTATGTAATTAATGAAGATCAATTATTTCGTTTATATTATTGTGTCTTATTCATGAATCGAATTTGTGCTCCAATATTTTGGTTTCTAATCCAGGTTATCTATTATTCGTTTCTAAGAGTACTTGAGTCACTTTCGGATCTGTGACCCGGAATGTTTCGTCACCTTTTCTCTGGTCGGGGTTCCAATTGATCTTGGGCCCTGATACCAATCTGTCACATCCACCCAGCCGGTACCCCATTTGGAATACCCGGGATGTGATCCACAGTCCAAGGATCAATGATCTGAGGTCCATGCCTCCCACATACACGGTAACATAATCATGAACAGTAATAATCAATGGTAAAAACAATTAATACTAAACAATATGTATAAGATAGGATTAAATATATATCAGAGTGTGGAAGGTAGATAATATCAGAATGTGGTCAAAATCATATCAGGGAGAGAAGGTGGGGTGGCCACTCTCTCAAAACAGCAAAAAGTAAAAGTAGTTAAGTACATGTCCAAGTACTAAAGATAATTCCGAAAAGTTAATTAATTACAGATCCAAGTACTCCAAAAATACACCAGGGGAATGGGGCACTAAGCTAGGGTTTCTTCTATACACCGTCTCCTCAACAGTACGGATGAAGTAAACCCAACGCTGCCGCTCCCGCACAACTGTGGGGCTAACCCTGGTGCGGATAGTAATCCTCCTCGGCTCCAATATACGGATCCTCACCGACGTCACTACCCGGAGGGTTGTATGTGGAATCATAGTCCGCCTCAAAGGAGGTGCCATCGTAGTCCTCGGTACCTGGAATATAATCTAAAAACATTTGCACAAAAAGGAATGAGTTCGAAGAACTCAGCAAGGCAGTTGTTTCATAATTAGAAATCATACACATTCCGAACATAGTATAATGCAATGCGATATGGAACATATGATGCAAATATGAGTCTAACTCTATGAATGCTAGTCTTTAGGGTAGACATGCTTTAAGTCATAGCACCGTACTTCTTTGGGTCGTCAGTCACTCTCCCATTTCCATATCTTGGGAATGCCTGGGAAGATCGGTAAAGTCATCAAAAACCGTGGTAAGGGGATTGGTCACCGCTCTCTCACATCACCATTTGGTCAAGTACTGGCGCATGTCACAGTAAAGCCTAGCCCAATGCAAGCCATCTACTAAGTCGGTCAAGTCAGATTCAGATAGTAAACGGGAAGCTCTCACGTCCTCTCACGGATTGGTTACCGGTCTTGAGCGCCCGTGAGCCCAAGTCTATCCATATGCAACTCTACCAATAAATGGCCCCTTGCACCATCCGTAGCATGGTTTATGTCCCCTACCGGATTGGTTACCGGCCGAGTGCCCATCCAACCATACACTACCACGGGTTGTTCAGTCTCAATGCTCTTCCCATTCGGGTCTGACACGACAAGGATAAACCTAGCCAACCAACTAGACAGTCCTATGTATGTCATCCAATAACCCGGGAGAGTGTAGGCACCATCGGAGAACATCCCATACTATTCCCTCCGATGCCTAAGGACAGAAGTGTCAATAGAACACTCCCTAATCCCAAGTCAATACGTAAGCAATCACATATTCAAGTTCATCATCTTTCATGCATCCAATACATCTTATCATAAAAGTTAAAACATGATATTGAAATGAATCATCATAGACATAAGTAAACAAGAATAGTAATGTAACATGACAAGCGTATAAAGATGTCAATACTACTGTTCTAACACATATATAACAGTCTTATAAAGATTTAAAAGTAATCAAAAGGTTCCATTCATAAACAAGAACATAAATCATAAGTTGGTGATCTATATGTTTATGGAGATAACCATCCTTACCTTGGGTTGAATTGATGATGAATTGAGAGTACCAAGAAATAGTCCAAAATAATTGTTAAGGCCCTAAACAAACATCAGTAATAAGTTAGAGAAGGGATTAAGAAGATTGGATATCAATTGGATCAAAACAGGCCAAAGTTGCTGTCAGCAACAACTTTGGTCGATGGTTTTGGTCGATGGTATCGACCAAAATTCCTTTGGGACAGAATGATGGATTTTGGGTGTTTTCATCCTAAATTGGTTTTCCGGCGTTCGGATCAATCTGAAACTTTGAGGAACACTTAACAATAGTAGTAGGACACTATAAGTCAAGAAAATTACCCAATCCAATGGTCCAAACAAAAAGCCCCAATTTGAGATAACAAGTTCAAGTGATAAACATCATGGCATGAGTTGAAATTGATTGCATTGATGAGGAATGGCATGTAATAGTTAGAGGAACTAATAAAATTTCAATTGGAATCATATAGAAGTGATAATCATGAACATAGCATGCCCTACAACTCAGTTTGGTATAAAATGACATGATGTTAATAGAAGAATAGGGGAATACATGAGCTAGGCATGAGGTGGAGGCATAGCATCAATGGATGGCTAAGAAACTCATAGGTTAATCATGTGTAGACACTTTGAGTGGTGGTTGCAAGGTTGCAGCACCATTTCCAATGTCTCACCAGCAATAAAGGAAAAGAAAAGAGTAGAAAATTGTAGGGTAGAGAGTGGAATGGAGATTCATACCTTAGTGTGGAAGAAGTAGACAAGAATTAATAGTAAACAATGAGTTTTTGATGAGGTGCCCTTCACATTAGCCAAGGAGGTGCCTTGGGAAGCTCTCCCCACAATTTCAGGTGAGAAAAATGATTGCACAAGGCTCGAGGTCATAATAAATAGAATAGGAATATTCCATGGAATCTTTAACTTGGCAGACTGGGAAACTTTGGTCGATGGTATCGACCAAAAGGATCAACCAAAATGTTTCTCAGCGGAAAAACAAGTTTAGTTCAGCAACTTCAAGTAGGGATTTGAAAGGCTATACAAGGTCAATTTGAGTGAGGTTTTCTTCCACAATTCAATCAAGAAGTCTAGTTTCGGGGAATACCTTCGGATTGTGCACAGGAGGTCAATAGGTACATCAACGAGATTAATATTCTCCGATGCACAGACTTTCCTTAAACACTGATAATGCATTTAAGCAAGGGGTATCATCATCAATGTCCATAGGCTCAGTCTCCCGAATCATGATCATCAATCAGAATGGTCCATAGGTCTCTTCTACCACCGCTTTGGGTCTTTGGACCTGAATACAACAGTGGATCCGGGTTAGGGTCAGGGTTAGAATAGGGCTGGATATTACATCATGTATCTATGTTATTGTGGTATAACCTGCCTTGCTGAGTTCTTTTGAACTCACTCCTTTTTGCAACATTTCTGTTAGACTCTACTGCAGGTACTACCACTGTTGACTATGATAGTTAACACTCTGAAGACCAAGTTGATGACCCGTACCCCATTGGTCACGGTGTACAAGTTGATAAAGACTAGTAGTCTGAGATTGGGACTTATCTAGAGCAGTTCGGCCTTTGCACTTGTGTGCTAGTGTTGGGATATCGTCCCATTTTCTTTTTAACCTTTTAGTTAATTTGTTGAGACCATAGTTTAGTCTGTTCCTTTGTCATGTTGGGAACCGGTTGTAACCCTTAATTTTAGTCGATCTACCTTCCGCTATTACTATAGGACGGGTTTTCCCCTCCTTTTCACACTTTGACTATTTGTCCTATTTGTATCATTTCCGCACTCTAATATTATTTGTGAAACCTTCTGAGATCTTTTCTAGACTTTTATTATTAAGTTATTTGAATACAAGGAATTGTTCTTGCTTTTGATTATATTATTGTGCTAAGTGGCTATGATCATTCCTAAACTTGATCGGCGGGACTGTGATTCACTCCCCGGGTAATCCAGATAGGGTACCCCCTTGGTGGATTTAGGGCAGGATGTGACAGAAACTGAATTGAGTTGGTTGGTGTCATAGGGGAAGTATCTATACCACATGTAGTATGAGACCATATGACTTTGCACTGGGCCTAGGATTATCCTTGACACGCGGCAATCTCATACCAAGGTGATATGAGAGAGTGGTGACCTATACTCCAACCATGGCTTGACAGGACTTTACCTAACAACCGTGGAGAACCCAATAGACTTCTCTTATTGATGGAGAGTGACTGAGACCGCCCAAAGTAGATTGGTGTATAAACTTAATGTGTGTCTACCATAGAAACTTCATGATAGAGTTAGGAGCATAATATCATAATCATTCATACATCATATCATTATCATTAATTACATTATCGATATTCATGCTATACGTGTGGTGTGGAATCTTGTGAACAAATGCATGATATGATGTTGAGTTGACCTCACTGAGTTTTGTTGAACTCATTCCATTTTATATTTCTATTTCTATTAGAATATACTGCAGATTATGAGGACTCTTTCCAAGTGGAGGATTCGTCGCCGGCAGACTTTCTCGAGGGAGCAATTGAAGAAGATGTAGACTCACATGGAGCTTCATGCTAGTGTCAAGATTGTTCTTATGGGGTTGGACTCCATTAGAAAATTAGTCTAGTTTATTTTTTCGTTGCAACACTATCCTCTTTCCTTTTCAAAACTTTGATGTTATAACTTTTGAAAACTATCCTCTTTTCTTTTCAAAACTTTGGTGTTATACTTTTTTATTTGAAGTAATGGATGATTGAAATCATAATTTCATATTTGATAACTTTATATTTGAAACTTGATTTATTCTTGTCCGTTTGATTTTACTATATCACATGTTGTCTGGAATTGTCATTGAACCTAGGTCTTGCGGTGTATCACCCCCATGGGTATTCGGGTATGACCAGATCTGGCTGGGTGGGGTACAATACCAATGGTGTAGTGAGAGAGTGGTGACCTAAACCCTAGCCATGAATAGTCCGAGAAGAATGCCAGGACCCAATTACTGCTGAGAACCCAAAAGACATGCTTAAGAGCCATGAGGGAGAGTGATTGAAACTAACCAAAGGAGTATGGTGTTCTATCTAAATGCGTGTCTGCCACTAGAGACCAGCATATGTAGAGTTAGAAGCATATTTGCATTACTGTCTCATATAATATTGCATCATGTTTGCTCTGAACTGATTGTAATTGTTAATTGTGAGTTGAACTTTTTGCTTAGTTCTTTTGAGCTCACCCTTCGGGGACAATGGTTGTTAGATGACATTGCAGGTATGGAAGAGATCCTGAGCTCCTGTGCAGAGGACCCTTCCTTATATGATGAACCTGCAGACGTAGTGGGAGAAGTTGGTGACTAGTGGTATGACCCAAACACCAATCTGGACTACTATGATGTCACTTATTGATAGCAGTAGACATCGTCTTGTTCGTTATTGGGAACGTGAGTTGAATGCAGATCCTAAGATGCAAGTGTTAAGCCCAAGGTGAAGAAGGCAAAGTTAGAAGAAGAAGAAGAGGAAGAACCAATGAAAGACGTAGAATTAGATAAATCTTAGACTTCCTTATTTTATTCAGTTGTAGTACATTAGATTTGTTCTACCTTCCATTGATTTTAGAGTTTATTTCCGCTATAATCTATACTCTGATTTTGTTATGGTATCATTTATTCTGCACTCTGATATTCTTTTGTGATCCTTAAGAGATCCTTTCTTGATTGTTTTCTTAATTATATTTATACAATGATTATTCCTTGCTTTTGATTATACTATTGTGCTATGTGGGAGTATGATTGCCTTGAACTTGATCCCCGAGGCTGTAGATCACACCTTCAGGTATTCCAAATAGGATACCGACTAGGGAGATGTGACAAAAAATATCAACATTCAATCTCTACTGTTCTGTTTTGAGTTTTCTCTCTAACAATTGTGCCATGCACTAGCTCCATGAAAATCCAAAAGAGGGTGATCTAGTCGAATACAATACTAGGGTAGAAAATAAGCCTTTTTTGGGGCCAAATAGATACATTAGGCTCTTCACATTGATGTTTCTAGAGGCTAAAAAGGATGTCCAATTCAAAAGAGGAGGGATACCCCATTAGTCCCTAGATAAAGAGAACAACCTCGCACCATGCGATAGATAATCTGCATAAACATTATTTGACCTATTCCCAAACTTGAAAACTAAAGACTCAAACCTTACCCTAAGTTTCTGAACCTTAGATAACAAGCTACAACTTGGCCAATCCAACGAATGCCCATTAAGGGTGCCTATGACCTACTTACAGTTAGAAAAATCCAGTAGTTTAAATGCTATAATGGTCTTTGCAAGAATTAAACTCTCTTATTGCATCATGTTCCAACACTAGGGGTGCAAGTTTGGCCCTGGCTGCCTAGACCAGCCTTAAGCCCGCCTTGAGCCCGAATAGGGCTTGGGCTAAAAATTTTGGCCCTAAGGGCGGGTTAGGGCCAAAATATCTGGCCCTAAACTAGGGCCAAGGGCGAGCTTGGGATTACTCTCTGGTCCGCCCAACCCATCCCAACCCGTCCTTGATTTTGGCCCTGATCCTGGCCTTGATTTTGGCCCTAATTCTGACCCTAACCTTGACCCTGATCTTGGCCCTGATTCTAGCCCTGATCTTGGCCTTGATTCTAACCCTGATCTTGGCCCTGATACTAGCCTTGATCTAAGCCCATGATTTTGGCCCTAATTTGAGTCTGGACACTCCACCCATATGCAGAGGAATTAATTTTAATCCACATGGGTGAATACTTGACACATGTCAAATTTTAAAACATGATCATGTTTTGTAAAAAGTTAATAAAAATAAATTATATCATCATTACCAATGTAATAAGCATTCATCTAATTTTGGCCCCATCGTGACCCTAATTTTGGCTCTAGTCTTAATGTTAATTTGACCCTGATCATATACTAGATTTTTACCTTAATCTTCATACTAACATTGATATAACTATAAGTCTCAATTTTGACCTTCAGTCATTTTGATCATATTAGACAATGAGTTCACTTTTTATATTAATTTTAAGATCATTTTTATTTTTCGAACTAAGTCATTTTTAGTTCCCAAAAATCATTGATTTTTTTTTTTGGGACTAATGCGAGATAATATATTATAAATAATAAAAGCTAGTATATAGAGAATTAATATCTAACAAATCTACACCACAACTTCTCATCATGAATATGAACATCTTTCTTTTGCCTCCAATTTGATATTTCAGAAAAAAGAAGAAAAAAAACTTATTAAGGACATATAGTTATGTTTGTAACTAAATTATCATTTTCTTTAACTACAAAAAAAAATATCATTACTAAATTATCGTTGATTTACTTGTTAATAAAGTTTTGAATATAGATTTTTTTGTTGAATAAGGATATGAATGAGAGAGGTTTTCAATTTCCATCACCAAAGCAATGAGAGACTTTCAAAGCTCAATATAGAATTATGAAGTAGGATTTATTTATGTTTAAAGCAACACTATCAATTGATTGACTATTTTATCATTTTGTAAGAGCTTGAATCATCTTATATTTCTATGAATTTTATTTTTAGTTTATTCGTGATACTTTTATTTTATTATATATATATATAATATTTATAAATTTACATTTGATATTTTAGGTCTACGGACAGGACCAATTAAGGCTAGGGCCAAAATAGGGTCAATCAGGGTTAGGGTCAATCAGGGTCAGGGCTAATCAGGGCCAATCAAGGCCAACCCATCCCGACCTGGCCCAATTAGGGCCAATTAGGGCGGGAATGGGCTTGGCTCGGCCCTGTAGGGCTTAGGGTTAAGGACAGTAATCCTTGGCCCTGAACTAGGGTTAGGGCGAGAATGGGCTCAGATTAGAACCTATAGGGCTGGGCTTGGGATTGCAAAAGCCTGACCCAGTTACAGCCCTATCCAACATTGAAGCTGGGTGATTTCCACTATGAAGACTTGGCCACCAAAAACTCGTCCTGTGGGTCCCACAATATGCATCCTTGACCTCCTCGTTAGCTTTTCTTGTCCCATGATCCATCAACATATAGCTGAAAATGAAGTTCTTAGAAGGTAATGATACAAATATACGCTCTTCTTGTACTATATGGTCATGAGATGAGCAATAATGCTGAATTTCATAAAAATAAAAATAAAAAACCAAAATGAATGCATTGTGGTGTGCAATTGATGCGGATCAAGTATACTTCTGGATCCGACTGAGCCTCCTCTCGTATCTGGGACGATGAGTCCTGCAAGAAAGGTTAGATGCGGGCCGGCTTGTATGCCGGGCAGCCGCCTCCGATGGCAGAGTCAGATAATGAACAGAGTGAGGTCTCGTGCAAAAGCTACACAAGATTATACTAAGAGTGTATTGGTTGCTTACCAGAGGAGTATGTCTATGCTTTTATACTGTAAGTGTTACCTTTTATGAATATGGTAAGTCAACCCAACAAAGGCCGTTATTCTTCTTGAGATCAAGCCTTTCGCTATTGGTTCCCAGCACGATCGCCGACGGAGTTGACCTTCTCAATAAGGAATGATTGCCTTATTTGTTGAGAGTGATGCGCGCCTTGACCAACTCAATCGGTTATGTCCCGATTGGGTGTGGAGCCCCACTCGGGCATAACCCGTTTATGTAGGAAAAGTGTGCCAATGAGATGACCCGTCTGGATTCGTTCATAAGTCCGGGTTACACCCGGTTGGGTATAAACTTCCAGTATCATAAGCCCCCTATCTCGGTCGTTGTTTGCAAGGTTCGGGATAGCTGGGAAGTTGGACCATCCAGTGCCCGAACTTCTAAGAGAGTACTGGCTATCCATGATTGAAGCAGCAATTGGGTATAATACCGAGTGTGCCCGTTTGTCAAGAGTAGAAGATATTTACTCTAGTTTGAGTTGAGGGCAACATGGTAGTGCATCATGCTCAGGCTCTGCTTCTTGTCCCGATTGATGTGCAAAAGAAGGATGACCTTGTCCCGAGTTTTGTTCCACTTGATTCGGGAGAGGAGGAAACGTTTGATTAGGATGCATTAAATGTCTGCCATGAAGTGACCAACCGTTTTCGTAACGGCTTTCCTCGAGGACCTCGCCCAGTCTGGGAGTGACACGTCAGACGGCTAGGTGTAGGTCCATAATGAGTGCTTCGGGGGAGGCGAACCGTTTCCATTCAGTAACCGTTGATCATAAATAGGTGTAACCGTTCGATCAAGGTATGTAACGCCTCTTCCGGTAGTATAAATAGGAGCCTTCCTCTTCATTTTCGGATCACTGTTTTCTTTGCTCTCGACTAAGAAAAGCTCCCGACTAAGCTCTCCAAGCCTTCCAAGTCTTCAAGCAGTAAGTTCCCCTTTCTTTCTTATGGCCCCGAGGAAGTACAAAGTTAAGAGGCCAAAAGTTAGTTTGAGAGGCTTTAGATTTAAACCTAAAGTTCCCATTCTCGTTCATCGGGAAAAACGTCGTCGGGCTGAGGGATACGCTAGTGAAGGGGATAGTGATCAAACCAAAAGGTATAATCTGACCAGGGATCGTCTAAAAGACCTTCATGAGCAATCCTCATTGACAACTCTTTGATAAGTGGCCCCTGCATTCTTTAAACCAAAAGGCATTACTCGGTAGTAATAACTTTCTCGATCGGTCATGAATGAAGTATGTTTTTCATCCTCCCGACTCATCAAGATCTGGTTATACCCCGAGTACGCGTCCATGAAGCTAAGGACTTCATGCCCAGCAGTTGCATCAATCAGGAGGTCTATCCTCGGGAGAGGGTAGCAATCCTTTGGGCAAGCTTTGTTCAAATCTGTGTAGTCGGTACACATTCGCCATTTCCTATTTGCCTTTTTGACCATTACAACATTGGCCAGCCAGTGGGGCATTCAATTGGTTCTATGAAACCCGACTTCTCCAATTTTTCCACCTCGACCCTGATCGCTTCATGCTTTTCTATCGCAAAGTTCCTTCACCTTTGAATGACCGGGGTAGCACCCTTCTGTATCCAGAGCTTGTGCTCTGCTACCCACCTGTCTATCCCGGGCATGTCACTTGCCGACCATGCAAAGATATCTGCATTATCACATAAGAACTGAGTAAGCTCTTTCTTGAAGTTTTTCGGTTGCTCCGAGCCGATGAACGTCCCTCTGTCGGGAAGGGATTGACTGAGCTGTATCCTTTCCAGGTTTTCTACGGGCTCCGCTCGCTGCATGTTTTCTTCATCCCGATCATCTCGGATTTCAACGTTCAGAGCAGTTCCCGAACTTTCTGGCCTACGCTTTTCCTTTAAGTAATTGGTGTAGCATTGTCAGGAAGCTGATTGATCTGAACAGCATTCCCCTACTCTAGCCTTAGTCGGGAACTTTAGTTTCATGTGCCTAGGGGATACGACTGCCTCAAGCGCATTGAGTGTCGGACGTCCTAGGATCACATTGTATGCCGATAACTCCTTCACGACCATGAAATTGACCCGAACCAGTGTGTCTCGGGGTGACTTCCCGATCTTGAGATCCAAATGGATCGTTCCTTCAGCCACTGTAGAGGATCCTGCGAAACCATATAACGAAGTTGATGAAGGGGTTAGCAAATCATTAGCCAATTTCAATCTTTTGAAAGCTTCGTATGAGATTAGGTCAACGGATGATCCCATGTCAACCAATACTCGGTGAACTTCCCGGTTGGCTATTTTAACCTTGATAATTATCACATCATCATGAGGTGCTATAACTCCCTCCAAATCTGCATCTGTGAAGGTTATGGGTTCCGGACAGGCTGAATTTTGCCTCTTTTTAGGCAAGTGAACAACCCCCACGAACCGGGCCTTTTGCTTTGCCTTCCTGATTGATTCCACAGTTGGTCCCCCCAAAATTACGTATACAGGTGTTTCCTCCTGATCCATTTTCTCCTTTCCCTTGTTTGCTTTTTTGACGGTTTCTTTCGGGCTAGGTGATCGGGCTCTCTTTTTTGGTTCTGGTGAGTAGGTACGGGACTTTCCCAAATCCCTGACATACTGGCCAAGTTTCCGGGCCACTTTAAAGAACTTTTGTCCCGAATGTTCATCAGGATCTCCGATGGCTTTGTATTAAGAGGAGTATAACTCACTCTCCCTTGGTCGCACTTCCACTTGCTTTTTTATCCCTGATTTCTTTCATTCAGGGAACTCTTATCTACATCCCGGTCAGATCTTCTTTCCCGGTCAGCTTTTACCTGAGCATTTATCACTTCATAAACGCTGGCTTGCTTCGGCATTTGCGTAAACAGTGTCCCATACGTTTTGGGTTTGTCTGTTAGCAAGACTTCCAGAAGTCTCTGGTGTGTGATGCCGCTCCAAAGGGCACTGTACCCAACTTGATCATCAAGCTCTTCGATCTTGATGGCAACTTCGACAAATCGCTTCAGATAATCCCGAATAGATTCATTTCTTCCTTGCCGTATGCCAAAGAGGCTATCAGATGTCTTCTTACTCCCGATTACGCTTCGGAAGGGCTATGAATTTCTGAGCCAGCTCCCGAAAATTATTAATGGATCCCGGTTGCAGGCTACTGAACCATTTAATGGCTGGATCTTTGAGTGAAGCTGGGAACGTTCTGCAGAGCAATTCGTCCTCCCGACCCAGTACAGTCATTACTGACTTAAAGTAACTTATATGCTCTTTAGGACTCGTCTTCCCCTCGAATGGGGTGAATGTTGGCATGATGAAGTTCCTAGGAAGAGGCATATTCATGATCTCATCTGAAAAAGGTTCTCAGTCAACCACGTCTAGATCCTCATCATGATCTCGATCCTCCAGTTTCGCTTGACCTCTTGCTACCCGCCTTCGAAGCTGTCACATCCTCCCAGCCGGTACCCTAACTGGCATACCTGAGAGTGTGATCCACAACCCCGAAGATCAAGTTTCGAGGAAATCATCCTCCCACATATACAATAACATAATCATAAACAGGAAATAATCAAGGTTTAATATTATAAATAAATCTCAAAACAAGAGGTGAATAAACAAAATAATCAGAGTGCGGAAATGATACCAGATATCCAAAGATATCAAAAGGAGAAGTAGAGAGAGGTGGAAACTCACTACACAAAATACAACGGAACGCAGTATGTAAGTCTAAAAGAAATAATAACTAAATCAAAGGAACTAAGAAAGATAACTAAACATAAGAGTTTTCTATCCTATAGATGACGTCTTCAAAATAGTGGACTTCATCAATCCATTTGAGACGTTCCACCTCCACGTTGCCTTTAATCGTGGTACGCAACTTGATCAACTGAGGGATCATCAGAGTAATCTTGATTGTCGCCAACACCTTGCGTGTAGTACGCTTCATCGTCTTGTGCTTCAGTGTATGGTTCTTCATAGTAGTCAGTACCTGTAGAATAGTCTAACAAAACAATGTACAAAAAGGAATGAGTTTCGAAGAAACTCAGTAAGGTAGTTAATCCATAACAACATAAATAACATGTGGCAAAACATAGCAAAATGCAATGCAGTATGAAAAAGATAATGTATGTATGCATCTAAACTCTATGTATGCTGGTCTCTATTGGCAGACATGCTTTAAGTCATAGCACCGTACTTCTTTAGGTAGGTCACGCATACGGCTCCTGTTGGTAGTGGGTCCGGCATCCCTCAGGACAAACCATGGCAAGGAGTTAAGTCAACACTCTCTCTCACAACCATTTGGCATAAGTACCGGCGCATGTCAGGGTAAAGCCTAGCCCAATGCAAGTCATCTACTCAGTTACATCAACTCAGGTCCAGATACCTCCATTCTTCGCCCCGAGCGATCCTTTCCGGTATCCTTTCCATTAGAGTCCTAATAGTCCCGGACTACGGACTCATCAACCCTATTGGTTATCCACATATGGTAAACGGGAAGCTCTCATGTCCCCTCATGGATATAACTCACCGATCTCGAGCGCCCATGAGCCCAAGTCTAACCATATGCAACCCTCCAATACACGGCCCCCACAATGTGATTCCCGTCCTCTCACGGGTTGGTTACTGGTCTTGAGCGCCCGTGAATCCCCATTTCTGCCACGAGTCGTTCGGTCTCAATACCCTTCTGATTCGGGTCTGATATAACAGGGGTACAACCTAGCCAAACACTGCTAGACAGCCCTAGGTATGACAATCAATAATTCGGGAAAGCGTCGATGGACAACCCCGGAAACATCCCATACTATTTCCGATAATGTCCAAGGACAGAAGTGTCAAAAGGACACCTCACAATCCCAAATCATACCTAATCAAATACAATCCCAGATCAATCATGACATACACAGTCAACACATCATCATATAAACGAGAGTATACAATCATGATCTAATCATCAGACAATTTAGTAATAAGTAATTCTTATAAGCTTGAATAATGAAAAAGAAAACATAAGTAAGGTGCTACTGTAATTACAGTAGTATAACAGAAGTACAAAGTACAAGAACAGTAGTTAAACTCAGAGTTCCATAAGGTATAAACTCAAGAGTATGCAATCTATGTAATTACAAAATAACAGCCCTTACCTTCTAACTTGTAAAGGAACTTAGGGAATCAAGCAAGACCTTGACTAAACCTGAGAAGAAAGTCCTAAACAAGTGTTTACAATATGTTAGGAAAGATACATAGAAGAAAATATCTTAAATCAATCAAAACAAACCAAGAATGGGGTTGCTGTATCCATTGGTCGACTGATTAGTCAGCTGCCCCAGTCGACCAATGAGTCGACCAACAGAGACAGTAGCCTTCAAGAATCAGAAATTTTAGAATATGAATCCGAATTTGGTTGTTCAAAAGGGTACAAAATAAGGGGGAAACTATAATGATAGTATCCAAGTCTATATAGGACATTAAACCATTATTCAAGACAAGTTTCCAGGTTACAACTTAGGAACCAGAAGGTTAACCTAATTTGGTTAAATCATGGATCATGAAGAAAACACAGTGTGATCAAGGGTAAATAATTAGAGGATGATAGGATACAATTCTTGTAAGGAAAATAAAGTGATTGGCTTCTAACATGATCAAAATAGGGGTTCTTGATTTTACTCAAGAAACTAGGGTTTCACCCTTTTTGGCTCCCATGAAAAAGGTTGAGATCACAGGAGGGAGGGAATTAATGATTTGCCAATAACAACAAGAAAAACTAAAGAATATTAAATTTAGATCAACCTAAAAA